>NW_019396456.1:13613-16445 GCF_000591075.1 Eurytemora carolleeae | reverse complement strand
GAGCTCCCCTTGGAAAGAAAAATTTTAGCCCCCCCTGGACATATTTCTGACTACGCCCCTGCAAGCAGTTAAAAGAGGTATGAAGCTTACCGTTAGTATTGTTACTGGAGCGTTCTGTAACAATATTCAAAGATTGGTTGTGCGAACATCATCAAGGCCGATATGGATAGAGGTTCGTCAGTATCTAGCACCTTTGTTCGACTTCAACCCTGATTCCTTCCACCTTCGAGCCATACCCAGAATGTGTGCTCGAAGCTGGAAGAACTCGGGGTTGAAGTCGATATATGGCGGTGAATTGAAGATTGAAAGTCAGGGTTAAATTCGTCCTGTAGACAGTGCTGGCGTACCAGAGCAACCTCTACAATCTAACCAAGACATTAAACCTCTGCTGGAGAACATTTATACCAATACAAACAATCCAGAAACCTAAGAATCAGACTCTTCGGTATGGATCTAAAGTTGTCAGGTGTTACAGTTTCGCCCTGTCGTCTTAATCTAAACGATCCTAAGCAGTTAAACCTTAAAATTGATCTCGCTTCCAACCACCCTCTTCAATGTTTCTGTTCACTCAATGCAGGAGAAAAGTCGTCCTGAGTGAACAGAATTCCCACTTCAACTCGCTTCCCTTCTCGATGCTTCCTCTTCTGTAAAATCCTATCTAGATGAGAAGCTGGGGTTAGTTGAAGTTCCTGTCTCTAGTATGGTTGTTTACCTTTTGACCATGAGAACCTACAGAGGGAAACCCACCTCACCGATTTTCCAGGTAACTGGGGATTTGGGATTACTGATCCAACGACATTGAGGATTCTTTAGAGGAGAACATCCAAGGAGAAATTCTAAATGTCGGACGATGATCAAAAACTGGGGGCTCAACATGTACACCTTCAAGCAGAATTGCTGCCTGGCGGAGGGGCCTTGAACCATTCAGTTTAAAACATGTATTGGAGTGAAGCTGGGTAACCAGTAACTTCAGTATTGGTTGAAATCCAAATCTGAGTTCTAGCAAAATTTATTTACTGAATCTCTTGCTATTGCTATTTCAATTTTATTTGTAATGCCTATTATACAAGTTTCGGTTCTGAAACTGTTGAATGTCGAAAACGTTTGATCTGAATTTAGAATTGTATGTAATAGATGTGTAATTTTTACTCTTCCACTGTAATATTGTTAAGTTTGGAAAGGTCAGTTTATTGTTATAATGTTGATTAAGCCTTTTTTTTAAACTTTGTTATTATTCTACCTTGAGCTTTTTTATACAATATTCATAAAGTGATAATTTGTAAACTATTATTTCTTACTATACCTGTCAGAAATATTATCTCGCCATGTGATCTAATTCAGGTTATATTGTGAATGTACCAAAGAAGATTAAAATAATAATAAAGTTTTTTTTTAGCATCTTTAAGATTTTTTTGAGGCGTAAAACAAATTAATTTTCATTGATGCCATTGAAGTACTGAACTCTTCCTTACATAAAAACGAGAATCTATATATAAAGCTAACTTGTGTGTTTGTTTTATCCAATAAACGTCAAAACGGCTGAACCGATCGGGCCCAAATTTTGTGTGAACCTTACGTGACCCCAGGGAAGGTTTATGAATGATCAAAATTTAAAGAATTGTGTCAGTTTGTTACTTTGTAAAATTAAATTCGTGGAAAAATATCCAACAAAGTCTTGAAGGGTTTATTTCTGTATTTGTGATTAATGAAGCTTTTTTTTGAAGATTTTCAACAGAAAAAACGTCTTGATCCAATTTTTATATTGATTGGGTCTCGTTGTTATAGAATTACACACAAAAAATTCTGAAGTTTACCCATCATTTTCCATAGTGTATCGATCTCATATGACTGAATCCATTACTGTAAGTTTTAAACTGAAACTTTACTATTATATAACTTTAAGTTTTTTATGAATTAATTACTAAAGGATGTTGCTAGAGATGAAATTTAAACTTAATTAAAATAATTGATTTTTTATGTGAAAGACGGGTCTCTTGACTGGATTTTCTTATTTTATGCAGGTTGCTAGTGATAGGAAATTACTTTGTTCCTTTTTTAAAACCTTTAAGGATTTTTGGACTTTTCAGAAGTTCCACAAAAATTTTAGAAATTCACTAATTTCAAAATTATTTGTTCTGAGCATTTGCTTTTTTCACTTGGCAAAATTTGAACCTTGAGAGAAAATATTTGTAGCAAACGAACCCTTTACCCTTGTATAAGTTTAATAAAAAGAAACTTTTCCAGAACATTAAGTTTTAAAATGTTGCATGGTACCTCAAAAACGAACCAAGCTACAGGATACAGCTACTGATAAGAAAATTAGAGTTTGAGACGGATAATCTTAATCTTCACCATCAGACAGCAGTTGTTCATACAAAACAGCCTGATTCTGAGGGTTATTTCTATTCTACCCCAACCTGTAGAATATTAAGCCAAACAAAACTGGGATATGTTTATGATAATCAATTTGATTAAACCTAGCTCACTGACTATCCGCTTCAAATTCAAATGTCTGTTTTCTTAATCCAACTGTCTAATGTGTTTGTTGTCTAAATCCAGCTGTCTGATGTGTTTGTTGTCTAAATCCAACTGTCTAATATGTCTGTTGTCTTAATCCAGCTGTCTAATATGTCTGTTGTCTTAATCCAGCTGTCTAAAATGTATGATGCCTAAATCCAACTGTCTAATATATCTGTTGTCTAAATCCAACTGTCTAATATGTCTATTGTCTAAATCCAACTGTCTAATATGTCTATTGTCTAAATCCAACTGTCAAATATGTATGATGCCTAAATCCAACTGTCTAATATGTCTATTGTCTAAATCCAACTG
>NW_019396456.1:0-12913 GCF_000591075.1 Eurytemora carolleeae | reverse complement strand
ATAATTAGAGTTCTCCGTTAGACAACGTTAATAAGATTCGGAGCAATTATTATCAGGTGATCAACCATCAACCATCAACAGACCTCACATCATCTTAATTGGAATACAAACACGTGTACACTGTACAGTGTACACATTTACTCTATTATTAACCGTTTATCCTTCATTATCGTTTTACAATTGGATTTAACTATTCAATCTAAGTGGAAAATTCTGAACCACGCTAATCTAAGTAGACATATCCGAACCACGCTAATCTAAGTAGACATATCCGAACCACGCTAATCTAATTCCCAATTCCCAACCACATTAATCTAAATAAACAAGTAGGAACTCAGAAACACATTTTTAGTCAACCAACCTTTTTCATTTTTTTGTAGAAAGGTTTTGAAAGCCCTTGGAATATATAAGTGTACTTTACATTGTAAATAATTGGATAAAGAATAAAAGAAAAATGTAATAATGTGCTCGAATACACTCCAAATCCATGGACTCTTAAAATACTTTTGACAGAGGCAAAAGAACTGAATATACTCGTCTCAAACTATAAAATTTTGAAGGCTATATATATTTGCAACCTGATGTTTTTAATGTCCAGTTTTTTTATATCTGTATCATTCATTTAAAAAGAAAACATAGAAAAAGGTAAAAAGTAATAATAACAAAAATCTAAATTAAAGTTAATGCTGTTCAAAAAGGAGATTATAATTTCCCCTTATAATATGAATTTCTAATCCTTTACTCTTTCCAACATGATGTCGTAGACCTTTCATGTTTTTATTACTTCTACTAAATCAAATGGTCAAAATTTAAAATATAAAAGGTTTACATCCCAGGTTGCAAAGATATAGAAAATAGAAAATGTTGAGAGTTTAGTTACTTTTCGCAAATATGCTGTTGTTCCTTAATGAATGCATTGTACAATGTGCAAAAACATTGAGTCTTTGCCAAAAACCGATTTTCCATATCTTTGCAACTCAATGTCAGTGTATTTCAAATTACGAATTCTGTTAGATCAAATAAACTATGTTTGAAATATCAAAGGGTAACAATATCAAATCGCAAATATATAAGGAAGTTTGTGGCAATGACTCAATTCATTTCAAAAGTAATTGAAATAATCTTATGGGAGTTACTATTCTTTAACTTTTTAAGCGATATAGATGAAAATGTAAAAGCAAAATAAAAAAATATATCTCTGGACGTCGTAGAATAAAAAATATTTTTAAAATCAACTAAGCTTTTAATATTTTAATGTTATTTTCTAGAACTTAATGCTCTACAAGACTACAGGGGATTATCTCTGAACTAGAAGTAACAATTTATGGATTTAATAAATTAATACGGACTTAAATTATATTCAATCAAAAATATGCTTTTTAGAAACTTTATTTTTATTTCATCAAAGCACCGCTTCTGAATAATATTTCTTAACTTAATAAAGATTTATAATATTTGAACACACAGTGCTATTTTAACTTTTGATATAAGATTGTTTAAAAAGATTGGAGGGTTGAATTTTGGGCTCGACCCCATGTCTCAGAAAATGACTCTCGGCTTTTAAGTTTTTTTTTATTTTATTCTTCTTCTTTTGAGAAAGAATCTTTTTTAACTTCTGGACCAAAGGAATGAGAATATTTCTTTTTGTGTGAGTTTATTTATTTGAACAACAGAAACGTTGTATTCACTATGTGCTGCAGGAGGTGCAGCTAGTCAAGTATTGATATTCTACAGGTGTTCCAAACTGCATATTATGCAGTTAATTGAACGAAGCAAAACAGGGCAGCCAAAAAACAAGAAGATTGGAAAAATTATTATCTGCATTCTGCATTAAATACATGTATCAATAAATATTTATAAAAAATCTGAAAAAAGCAGTTTGTTCCAAAAACACTCGAGTTATTCACTATGTGCTACAGGAGCTGCAGCTAGTCAAGTATTGATATGCTACAGGTGTTCCAAACTGCATATTATGCAGCTAATTGAACGAAGCAATCCTTCTCTTTAGGTCTAATTCCAGCCTTCCCTTCAGTTTTATTCATCTCTTCTTTTAGATTTCGTCCTGTCCTTCTCTTTAGGTCTAATTCCAGCAATTCCTTCAGTTTTATTCATCTCTTTTTTAGATTTTGTCCTGTCCTTCTCTTTAGGTCTAATTCCGGTCTTCCCTTAAGTTTTATTCATCCTTCCTTTTCTAAAGATAGTCCTTCACTCTTATTTAAGTCTCCGATTGTAGTTGTAATAGCCATTGATCCATAGTAGCCTATATGGACATGGAAATTGGTTGCGAAATTCTTTTGGCCAACAACCAAGTGGGGTAAAGTTCGGACAGAAGAGGATTTGTTACAACTGTGTCATGGACCCGCATACTTCATGGAACCTACTCTTATTAAATCATTCTGGCCTATTTGAGTGTTGTCCGGTTAGCCTGTCATTCAACGTAATGACCTCCGACAACAACTGTAATTTAATTCCGCCATATTATGTCTCCTTTAACTCCATCTCGTATTCTTCTCTTTTCTTTTAATCTTAATAATTTTTGTCTCCTAATCTTCTTTACCCTCTTCTCATATTTTTCATCTTCTTTCCGGATTTTACGGTTTATTTTCTTTCATTTTTCCTTTTTATATTGGTTGTTGTCCCAATTGCGTGTTTTCCTGTGTAATTGACATGTCTGTGGGGTATCAATGGTGTTGTGTTAAGGATATGTTAGGTTGATATAGATTGCAATTATTGGTTTTATTATCAGGGGTCCTCTTGGATATTTATAATAGACAGAGATCCATTCTTTTTAGATTCCTCGATCTTATACTTACAATATTAATCAACACATTAATTTCAAGTACACCTCTACTTTTAGAGAGGTATGTCCAATTCACATCAATATCCTTCCACTGATCAAAGACGACGAAAAAATTTGTAAGCATGCAAGCTGGTTTGTAATTTTGAAATATGTTCACCTATCTCGCGAGAATAACAGAAAATACTAATTTTCATTCGAATTTTAAAGGGAGTGACCGGCTATGTAAGGTAGTTGAACTGAGTATGAAGTGTTGTGGAAAAATTCTTTCAGATTGATTTGAGACGTATTAAAGTTTTTAAAGATCTGTAAATCCTGAGTTTGAGCGCAAATTCGACGTTCAAAACTCCTACTTTGGGGGTGGATACGTTTTCAGAATTAGCTTTTTTTAAAATTATTAAATAACGGCAAATCTAATTAGATGGTTAGCAACATATTTCTCGACAGAAATTTGTCAATAAACCAATGCTAAAATCGACTATTTCGTTTTCATCATTATATTGAATTTCTTATCAAGTTGTTCTCTTTTTTGGATTTTTCATGTCTTTTTATAATCGTTAAAAACCCTTTATCTGCAATTCTACAAGTAAAAGGCAATATTTTCGGATTCAACTGAGAAAACGGATTTTGTGGTTTTAAAGTTACCTGGATAACATTAGTAAAGTGAGAACCAAGAACACTGGTTTGGTTAGAGAATAATTAGATTACTGGTTTAATAACAACCTTCAAAAGAAGTTAGCTAGATAAATTATTGAATTTGATAAGAACTTGGATCATTGGTTTGATAAGAACCTGGATAACTGGTTCGATAAGAACTTGGATCACTGGTTTGAGAAGAATCTGGATCACTGGTTTGATAAGAACCTGGATCACTGGTTCGATAAGAACTTGGATCACTGGTTTGATAAGAACTTGGATCACTGGTTTGATAAGAACCTAGAATATTGGTTTGATACGAACTTGAATCACTGGTTTGATAAGAACCAAAAGAATTGGTTTGATAAGAACCAGAGTACGTAAGTATATTGGGATTCTTAAATGATGGCCGATAACCTTGGAGTTAAACCGATAACAGAATCAGTTCATTAAACAATAGAAGGAGTTCAACCTGTATATGGAGAATGACAGTTGAATTCATTAAATAAAAGGAGCAGTTTATTAGAAAAAGGAGAAGTTTATTCAATAAAAGAAGCAGTTTATTCAATAAAAGCAGCAGTTTATTCAATAAAATGATTAGTTTATTCAATAAAAGGAGCAGTTTATTAGATAAAAGAACCAGTTTATTCAGTAAAAGAAGTAGTTTATTCAAAAAAGAGCAGTTTATTCAATGAAAGGAGCAGTCAGTTTATTCAGTAAAAATAATAGTTTATTCAAAAAAGAGAAGTTTTTACAATAAAAAGAGCAGTTTAATCAATAGCTGGATAAGGTTATCTAATAACAAAAGGCGTTTATTCAATATCAAGAGCAGTTTATTTTATATCAAGAGCAGTTTATTTAATAACAACAGAACTTTATTCAATAACAGGAGCAGTTTATCCAAAACAAGGAGCCGTTTATCCAATAACAGGAAAAGTTTATTAAATAACAGGAAACGTAAATTCAATAAAAGGAGCTTTTTATTTAATAACAGAATCAGCTTATTCAATAACAGGATAAGTTTATCATAAGCAGTTTATTTAGTAACAGTATCAGTTTATTCAAGAAGGAACAGTTTATCCAATAACAGGAACAGTTTAGTAACACAATCTGTACCTGGATATTTGAGTCGGATCCTGGTCTCCTCAGATAAATTATATCTGTAATTTCAAAAGGTTTACACTGAGCTTCAGATAGAAGTATTATACATAAAAATATTTACAATGTTTTTATGCAAAACATTGTAAATATTTATGTTCGAAGGATAATCCTGCAATCACATTGATATTCATGAAAAAGAAAACAAATAGTGGGAATGAAAGAAAGGTGAAACCACTGTTTACAACATTTATTTCAAGAAAATAAACGAGAATAACTTTTTGTCGCAACTTTTTTAGCTCTTATTACTTTTATAGTTTTGCAATTTTGGGGGGTCTGATAAAATTGGCATACCAGGTAAAAAGTAGAAATTCTAGACTTGAAAGATACTGAGTAGAATTGAAAGTTAAGAACGGAGAAACCAATTTAAAATTCAATTAGATTTTTCCCTCCGCACCGCACTATAACATTGAGTGATCTATTGTCGTTTTCCTATCTTAAAAAACGTTAATTTCTGTTAATATTTCTTCCTTGACCGCATGAAAAGCAAAAATATCCCTGTTACAATACACAAATATTTTAATTTCATTTTAAAAATCTTTGATTTATCTTCACTCTCTGAAGGAAAAAAATTAACCAAAATATTTTTAGCTCTTTATTCAATCTAACATTGGTGGATTTATTCTCATTGGCAGAAATAAAAGGAAAAACGAAAAGTTTGTAAAGAAATTTCTTATTTTTATCAGAAGAGACTTAAAATACGTGAACAATCCCTTTAACTGATTAAATGCAGATGGTGTAGAGTAGGAGACTAGGAATTAGGTGCAGTTGTGCAATAAACTAATATTGGAGCTGGTCCAAACCAGCCAGAAAATAGATCAGAAGTTGAATTCTAATTCTGAAAACTCAATCCACCGTAGATCTGAGAAACTATATCAAATTCTGCCAAGGAGGATGAATGAAATTAGTGGGAAGAGAAGAAGGAGAAGAAAGAATTAAAAGAATTAAGATGAAAAAGTTAAATTTAGAAAGGGATTTTAAAACAAAAAGATAAGAAAATAGAAAATATTGAGAAACGTAAGAGAAGATGGAGAAGATGATAAGAATAAGGATGTAGAAGAAGGCTAGAAAAAGAAGCAGAAGAGAAGGAAAATAAAGAGTAGAGATAAAGAAGATGGAGAAGAAAGAAAAATTAGAAACGGATCGAAGAATATATAAGTCGAATATTACTCCTTGTAATGTCCAGATGGTCTAGGGGTTGGGCTGGGGATGGTTAGGATGGTTATTATGTTAATATGGTTGAATATGAATAGAAGATTATCTAGGATTGTTCCTCCGGAATATAATTAACCAACCTTATTATGTTTCTAGACTCAGTATGCCAGGGCGGAGAGATAACTGTCACCTACTACGAATATGTCTGAATAAAGTCGAAAAATATGAGGAAACCAAGGTCTTTTCCCAAAAAATAGTCCTTTTTCTATTTGTTCACTCTAGATTTAGAAGAACTAAGTGTATCCGCATATATTCCACAATTGTGTTTAGATCTTTAGTATCCATTAGGGTAACACTTACATTTTAAATTGAAACATTGAGACCCTAGATAAATTCTTGTATATCTATGATTGAGACCAACAAAAACATAATTTCAGATTTAAAGTTGACATTTGTGACGTGCAGGATATAAATATATATATATAAAGTGCGTCCAAAAGGATCAACTATCTCATTTTAATGTTCTTTTAAAATCTTGCTTTAGAAAGGTGTTATGTCACAAATAAAAAAAATCATTTGACCGGTTTCATACTTTGTCGGTAACCTTGTACAGTGTACACACAACATTGTACATACATCAAGAGTTAGAAATATATAAGATTAAACTTGAGACGAGAAAGAGTCCTTCAATTCTCCATGAAAAAGGAAAATTTTGACGATGAAAAGCTGTTTTAGAGCTTTTAGAGAAGAATGCATTTATTTTCTCCTTGTCATCTCCCATCAGCTATACAAGGACATTAATACAATAGTTTTTAACTTTTCATCAATAGAAAAGTAAAAAGGGGGAGGGGGGGTCAGTAACATAGTTTTCATAGTATTGTAAAAAGAATATATTTCTAAGGAATTGAGTCTTTGCTACAAACTTATAATTTAATATTCTCTTTTTCTTTGCAACCTGATGGTGTAAATGCTGTTAGACTATTTGATCTAACAGCATTTATAGTTTGAAATATCGATAGTCTACGACATTGGATACAGATGTAAGGTACTTTCTCAAAGGCCTTTTCCCAAGCGGTAACTTCCCAAGGGTATTTCCCCAAGTGGCAACTTCCCAAATGTACAATTTCCCTAGCGGCAACTTCCCAAATGTACATTTTCCCAAGTAACAATTTCCTTAACTAATTTATTTTATTTTCTTTAAAAGAAATAATAGCCGCTGCGCTCGACCCCTAGCCCATCCTATAGCTGCAGTATTCGGCCCCCAAGCCGATCCTAGCCGGAGNTTTTGAATTCAACAATGTGGAAAATTAGATGCAGCTTTAATCCGAAAGCTCAAGCCGTAAATAAGGTCCAACGACAGCTTAGACCCGAGCCGTATTTCCCCGAATTTTTTAAAGCGTGGGCTCTGGAGCAGAAAGGGAAAAATTCAATTGACATGAAATACGATACTTTTACTTAAAGAGAAGAAAAATGTTGGTTAAAAAAACTAAATTACTAAGTTTTTTTTTAAATTCTTGAATTTTGTTCTCTCAAACCTATCCGTAAACACGGTGGACACTACCTTCAGAACTCATATTAAGGAGAGAGTGCCCAAGCAGATGGGGTTCAGTAATAGTTTCAGAATCCCATCTTACTGCCCGTCAAAACAGAGTTAGATGAGGTTTGGTTTGGCGGGAAAATTTCATGTTTAAGCCATATAATCTAAAGGTTTTTTTAAAAATAATGCACATACTCATAAAAGGTTTCATTTTGTAACAATAAAAACTGGTGAACCCTTGAGTGTAATTTAAAATACTAAAAGGAACTATTAGAAACGTAACTTTAAATGACCATTGATATACAACGGGGCCTGAACCCTGTATCCTAAACCATGTATCCTGAACCCTATATCCTGAAACCTGTATCCTGAACCCTCTATCCTGAACCCTATATCCTGAAACCTGTATCCTGAACCCTGTACCCTGAACACTGTATCCTAAACCATTTATCCTGAACCCTATATCCTGAAACCTGTTTTCTGAACCCTGTACCCTGAACGCTGTATCCTAAACCATGTATCCTGAACCCTCTATCCTGTGATATATTTAGTTGTATCCGGAATCCAGGAACAGATTGGATCTCTAATCTTACAAATAGCATCTGCATCGATACAATGAAGACATGGATTAGTATTTAATGTGACACCTCTACACGCTCATGTATTAGATTGAATAGAAGAACGGATCCATCAAGGTTGAAGCGATACCACAGATTCAATTATTATTAGAGAAATAAAGAAAAACTTTTATAACACCACAATAATCATGAATCTAACTATAAACCTTATCCCAGAAACTTCCTCTAGATTAATGCTGCAAAAGACGGATGTATGCATGCATACAGAAAATAGAATAAATCTAAGAAAATATAAACAGTTCCGGTTTTAGACATTCTCTACTTTTCATGCATAAATAAACTGAATACTTGCCACAAACTCTAATTTTTCTAATTCTTATATCTGCTAGATTAAATAATCAGAAGTTTGAAATATTTACAGTATCATATTGTGAACATAAAAGGATCAGAGTAAAAACATGTACTCTGCAGTATAGCAATCATGTACTCTGTAGTAAAGTTTTAATGTACTCTTTAGTACAGAAATTATGTAATCTTTAGTACTGAAAACATGTACTCTTTATTACAGAATTCCTGTACTTTGCAGTACAGTAATCATGTACTTTGCAGTACAGTAATCATGTACTCTTCAGTGCAGTAATATGTACTCTGCAGTACAGTTAGCAGGTACTCTGCAGTACAGTAATCATGACCTCTGCATTAGAGTAATCATGTACTCTGCATTAGAGTAATCATGTACTCTGCAGTACAATAATCATGTACAAGACTGTAGACACTCTGTACTGTGTGTTCTAAAATCCAATTTGAGACGGTGCACTGCACATATTTCTTAAAGTTTTCCTTAGAGGAGAAACTTTACCGATTTTCCCTTTCAGTTTTCCTGAGAAGATTTAGCATATTCTTGGTTTAGAATATATATATATAGAATATTATACACAATATAAGCAGATGATCCATCAACCAAATTACAAGAAAGATCCCGTTCTATTCAATTTCATCTATAACTACGGACTGGACCAGTTTACTGTAATATCTAGAATGATCCGGAGTTGAGATAGATGAAAGGAACTGCATGTAAACGTTATTTTAAATAACCCTTTATGGAAAAATGCTTAAGCGACGATGATGAACATAGTGGAAGATATTGTCGGCTTTCTTTGGTTTAAAAATGTGTAATTCTTATAATTCATATATGTTCTCCTTCAGTAGAAATACCTAAGTCACTTCTGTGGATAAATCTTAATTGAAAAAAAAACTTGGAATCTAACCAGGAGATGATCTGTCTTGAAATAAAACAAGGAAAGGAACCAGGAGAGGATCTAGCTTGGAACCTATCCAGGAGAGGATTTAAATTGGAATCTAACCAGGAGAGGATCTATCTTGAAATAAAACAAGGAAAGGATCTAACTTGGAACCAAACTAAAAGAGGATCTAACTTTGAATCAAACCAGAAGAGGATCTAACATGGAACCTAACCAGTAGAGGATCTAACTTGGAATCAAACCAGGAGAGGATCTAACTTAGAATCAAACCAGGACAAGAGCTAACATGGAACCTAACCAGTTAAGGATTTTACATTGAACCTAACCAAGGGAGGATCTAAGTTGGAATCTGGCCAGAAGAGAATCAAACTTGGAACCTAACCAGAAAAGGATCTTACATGGAACCTATCCAGAAGAGGATCTATCTTGGAAAAACCAGAAGAGGTTCTAAATGAAACCAATCAAAAGAGAAGATCTAACATTTAACTTAACCAGAAGAGGATCTAACTTAGAACTTTACCAAGTCGAGAACCTAACTGGAACCAATTAAAAGAGAGGATCTAACATGAAATCAAACCAGAAGAGAAATAAACCTGGAACCCAGCCATGGAGTCTAAAGATGTATGACTCCAAAGCTTTACAAATATTTGGTTTACTAAACCCGGGACGAAAGGTTCAAAAGAGACAAAACTCATTTTGGAAATCCCAAAATCATGGAAAAATGATTCAGACAACGATAGTCTTCTACTAATTCCCATTTCAGTTCTATAAGTTCTATAAGTATATGTATATAATTAGTTCAATATCTCAAATTAAAACTATTTAAATTCTGCCAACATCAAACAAATATTTACCTTCCCGAGTTTGATCCTTTAAAAAGAGTGGATTAAGGTTGTAAGTAAGACATTAGTAGTTTGAACTACAGAAATTAAACGGATGTCAGAGGTGGCTCGCATTAGAACTGAGAATAATGCGGTTTGGATGAGAACTTGGGAAGATTGTTGCTCGAATGGAAAAATTAGAAGAATGGTGCTCGAATGGAAAAATTAGAAGAATGGTGCACGGGATGAGGAATAGAGAAGTTGTGGAAAGGATGCGCAGAAAGAATGTTGTTTACCTTCCACATACTCCTCCCTCGGATTCAAAAGACGAAACTTATCGTCCATCGAAATATTCGGCAAAATAACTGTTATAAATATTTCGTGTCTATTCCTAAAAACAATCAAAAATAAATGTACTTGGGCCTTTCTTATATTAAAAAAAATGTTGACCACCCTGTATGAAGACTATAAGTTCCCGAAATTCTGGAGCGGGTCTAGGAACAGATAAATTGTTATCATAATACATTGTTATTCATTACTTTTTTTTCATGGTTCACAAAAAAATATGCCTGATGATAAATTGTTACTATAAATGTCAATAATAAAAATAATGATGATGTTGGGAGAAATAAATATATCTTTACAATATTAATAGAATATGATTCCCGTTTTTCAGTAAACAGATAACGTGTATTAGAAAAATAAAAATGTTGTTTTATAATATTGTTTATTGCTGTAGTGTATCTTAAGGAAGTGCAATCAGTTTCCTATTGTTCCAGGTTCTTTTGAACCTGGAACATGGTCCTCTTCTCATACTAAACCCTTCCCTATCATCTCCTCATTCTTAACCCTTCCCAATCTTGGCCTCATCCTGAACCCTTCCCTATCTTCTCCTCATCCTGAACCCTTCCCTATCTTCTCCTCATCCTGAACCCTTCCCTATCTTCTCCCCATCCTGAACCCTCCTCTATCTTCTCCTCATCCTGAACCCTTCACTATTTTCTCCTCATCCTGAACCCTTCCCTATCTTCTCCTCATCCTGAACCCTTCACTATCCTTTCCGTATCCTGAACCCTTTACTATCCTTTTCTTATCATGAACCCTTCCCTATCTTCTCCTCATCCTGAACCCTTCCCTATCCTTTTCTCATCATGAACCCTTCACTATCATCTCCTCATCCTGAACCCTTCACTACCCTCTTCTCATCCTGAACGCTTCACAATCCTCTCTCCTTATCCTGAACCATTCTATATCCTCTTCTCATCCTGAACCATTCCCTATCCTTTCCTCATCCTGAACTCTTTACAATCTTCTCTCCTCATCCTGAACCCTTCATTATCCTCTTCTCATTCTGAACCTTTCACAATCCTCTCCTCATTCAGAACCCTTCAATATCCTCTCTCTTCATTTCTCTCATCTCCTCCATATCTATGACCAAAACTCAACCCTCTCTAAAATCGTTACTTAAGGTATGTACTATGTACAGCATCTGTTAATACGGAACTAAATAAACCTATTAGATCTGTTTATTCTAGATTTAAATCATATATAAGTAATGTAGACCCTGCATAGATATATAAACGGAGACCCATTTACTCAGATAGATATCTAGTATTGGCTCAAACTTAAGCTCCGGATTAAAAATACTTTACTCACAAAATATCCAAAACTGGGAACTTTAAACTTTACAAAATTAGTAATTCTCCCACACCCCAACCCCTTCCCTTGGCGGATTAAACTACCCCCCCCCCCCCCCNACCCCCCCCCCTCCCCCTCCTTCTTTATCCTCCCATCTCCCCTTCCTTTATAGTGTCCTCCTCTCACTATCTTAGTCCGACCACACTTTTCTATATTCTCTTACGTTACATTCCGTTTCTTGTCAAGCTTTTGAATATTTATTTACTTAACCTTGTTTTAACCCTACCAACCTAATATTCTTATTCAACCTTACCCTTTTACTTAAAATTTTTCTCCTTGCCGAACCTTCTTTTCACCACATCCTACCCTAACTAATCTTTTAAAGATTTTCATCTCCCGGCTATAGCCTACTTTTAACCCTATCCTATTCTGACTTATCTTCTTATCCAAGCCTTTTACTGGATATTCATCCTACCTACCTAATCTTCTTATCCAAGCCTTTTACTGGATATTCATCCTACCTACCTAATTTTCTTATTCAAGCCTTTTACTGGATATTCATCCTACCTACCTAATCTTCTTATTCAAGCCTTTTACTAGATATTCATCCTACCTAATCTTCTTATTCAAGCCTTTTACTGGATATTAATCCTACCTTCCTATTCTAATTATTTAACACTTTTTTTCTGGATATTCATCCTACCTTCCTATTCTCATTATTTAACACTTTTTTCTGGATATTCATCCTACCTTCCTATTCTCATTATTTAACACTTTTTCTGGATATTCATCCTACCTTCCTATTCTCATTATTTAACACTTTTTTTGGGATATTCATCCTACCTTCCTAATCTCATTATTCAACATTTTTTTCTGGATATTCATCCTACCTTCCTAATCTCATTATTCAACATTTTTTCTGGATATTCATCCTACCTTCCTATTCTCATTATTCAACCTTTTTTTCTGGATATTCATCCTTTCTTCCTAATCTCATTATTCAACTCTTTTTTCTGGATATTCATCCTACCTTCCTAATCTCATTATTTAACACTTTTCTGGATATTCATTCTACCTTCCTAATCTCATTATTCAACCTTTTTTCTGGATATTCATTCTACCTTCCTAATCTCATTATTCAACACTTTTCTGGATATTCATTCTACCTTCCTAATCTCATTATTCAACCTTTTTTCCGGATATTCATCCTACCTTCCTAATCTCATTATTCAACACTTTTCTGGATATTCATTCTACCTTCCTAATCTCATTATTCAACCTTTTTTCTGGATATTCATTCTACCTTTCTAATCTCATTATTCAACCTTTTT
>NW_019396455.1:248464-271213 GCF_000591075.1 Eurytemora carolleeae | reverse complement strand
TGCAAAACATATGAGCCTCACTGCAGAATCCGACTATATGTTTTATTTCTTCAATTATGCCCATTAAATGTTGTTTTTAAGAGCAAAGGAATTGAGTCTTTGGAACAAAATCAAATCTTTAAACCTCAATATCTTTAGAACTCGATGTTGTAAACCTTCGATATTTCAAACTCAGATTACTTGATCTAACAGATTCATAGTTTGAAATATTTAAGGCCTGCAACATTCGGTTCCAAAGATATAGTGATTAGAAAATCATAGTTTGTTGCAAAGACTCAATTCCTTTGTATAATTCAATTTATCAAACCTACATTTGACTCAGAGTCCCTGAAACCTTGGGAACTTTTTTCTTTCGTTTATTCTTTTTTTTCTGTTCATTCTCTTTCTCTGCATGATTCTAGAAAAATCCAAATTCAAATGTAAGATCTCTAAATCTAATTAGATTTTGGTTGTCAGCAAAGTCTCATTCTTAGTGGTTAACCCTGGACATATATAAACATTTGCACGGCTTGTTAGTTTTGGGATATTCAGCTTAGATTGCAACAATAAGTTAGGATTTTGGAATATATTTCATCTTTAATACTAGCTTGGGAACCCAGCGCTGCCCAGGTTGCTAAAAGTTACTCCCGCCGTTCACCTGCACTTGAACGATTTTACCGGGAAACACAATTTTAGCTATTAAATCTCAAAACCAAGCTAAGAACATTCCCGTGGGTCTTCCAAGTTCCCCATTCAAAATTTGAGACAAAGATCGGTCCTGAGGTTCCTGAGTTATTATCGGACAAACAAACAGACAGACAGACAGAAAGACACTAGAACAGAAATTACAACTTTATGTATATATATATTTGAAAACATAAACAGCACCAATCAGTGAACTTTGACCACTTTTCCTACATTTATTTTGCAACAGATTTAACGCCAAGATTTTTATAAAGGTTAGGGAGAGAGAAAGGAAGAAGATGGAAGGAGCGAGAAAAGAAGAACAGGAAAGGCTCTAGGAAGAAGCTGATATAGAGAAATTAAGACTTCTTATTGAAAAGGTGAATAATAAAAATGGCAGAAATATGTAGATTTAGAAATTTAAGAATCGCGTAGGAAGCTGTCCCCTCATTCCTCCTTCAGTACATAGTTTAATGCAATCTCTACTTAAACCTGCTTTTTCTTCGAGCAGTGTACAGCACTTTACTACAGTACGTACCTAAAGCTTAGTTTAGGCTGAATGTTGTAAATCGTGTAAATAACAGTTTGAATGGACAGCCATTTTAAATAACATAACGCCAAAGTCCCTTAGTCTTTTTAGTTTCCTTATGTTGAGCTTATACTAGTACCACGAATACAATTTTAAAAAATACATTTTTCAATTTTTTTTATTTCTTCGCTTTGCATTAAGGTAAACATCAGTAATGCTTGATAGGTTAAGTACAGAGGACTTTTTGATTAATTTCTCTTAGATGTTGTGGGCAAAGGAATTGAGTCTTTGCCACAAACTCTGAATCTATAATCCCTATTTCTTTAGAACCCAATGTCGTAAATCTTTGATACTTCAAGCTTATATTATTTGATCTAACAGTATTCATAGATTGAAATATTTAAGGTCTACGACATGGGAATCCAAAGATATAGGGTTTAGAAAAGCAGAGTTTGTGGCAAAGACTCAATTCCTTACTGATAAATATTTGCGTGAGATCGTCCATATTTTTTATCCCATGACGACACATGCAAATTACAGACATATGCTATGCCTTTAAGAAATATAATTGTATCTAATATGTGATTCAAACTTTTCTTTAATTTGACAACATTTGTTATATATAAACTAACCAAAATACATATTTTATTCTAGACCCATAGCTAGGTAGGGGGGCACATATGCGTGTGCCCCCCCCCCTTCAAAGTACTTTTGTTGACAGTACTGTTTTTAGATTCAGGCCAACCAACTAGACAAGATTGTATCAGTTTTCTCTCCTTTAAAATACGTGAATCAATACTTGGATAACCACAAGTTTTAATTCTAACTATGTTTCTCTATATGATTAATAATTGATGATAAAGATATAATTGGCCTTGAATCTGGGAACTATCTAGCCTGTATACCCATCATCAATTATCGAGATTCAAGGTTAAACAACCCTGGGTAAAAGATCGTAGAAACATCTAAAACTTCTAGAACCAGCTAGAAGAAAAGATGCACGCAAAGAATACGTGAGTCAGAGAACTTTTTCTCAAGAAAGTTCTAGAATAAATTATCAAGCAGCGCCAAAAAACAAGCGCAACAGCTTCGAGAATGTTCTAGAACAATCTATCATGGTTTACTATAAAAAGCCAGGAACTCGGGTTAGTTAGTTGGATTTGAATCCTAGATCTTTGCTCTCAGATCTGTATTTATCGTAAAATGACCCAGTGATTTTGAAGTGTATCTTTGGAGAAACAAATTGGAAAATCTAGGTAATAAATCATTTTATTTGTAAATATTTGTTTTGTCAATATCCGTAATTCGCATTTATCTATTCGCCCTAAACTGATTCATAGAGGTTGAAATCCAATAGTATTAAGTAAAGATAGATATATATATATTTTGTAAAATCAGATTGTTTATACTTTTATTCAAATATCGTTATATATTAAGTTCTATATATTAGTAATTATATTATCGTTTTTACTTATCATTTATATGATTAATTTTGTCAAAATTTTTCCCTTGGACTGAAATACATAGCTAAACGAAAACATCAGTGTTAATAATATATATATATAGTAGTTAAGAAGGATTGGAATACTCTTAAAGTGGAGAGGAACAATCTCTGAGTAGGATTAAAGTTACCCATTTAAAAGTTCAAACCTTACGGATTAAACATTTGAATAGTATATACTTGAGAACAAAAAGAGAAATATAGAAATTTAGTTCATAACAAAGAAACATTAAAACTTAGTCAGAAATACTTTGTCCGCCATAAAATGCGTGGCAGCCTTTAATGCAGGGCTTATTGATTAAACTATTAGAACAGAATAGAGGCCTCAAAACTGTTTTGTTTAACCTTTGAATCCTGCATTATTTGCTTTTGGGCGAGCCAAAGCTACTGGAATCTTCTTTGTAAAAACTTTTATCCAAAACTCATCAGAAACTATATGATTTATTGTCTTCCTTCGTTTATTTATCTTAAAAACATTAAAAAATAGTCAAATTGCGATTCATATCAGCAATTTTATAAAAGGTTGCTTATCATAAGAATAGGTAACACTTTTACAAACTTACCAGCAATTCAGACATGAAAAAACGAAAATAAATGTATCTGTTAAAATTAAATCTCGAACTTATAGATTTATAATTGTATTTACATAGAAAATGTCGTAAGAAAGTTTTGTGTTAAATTCATATTAACAATCCTGTAAACTATAATGATACGTAAATAAATATCTAGTTTTTAAAGTTTATCAAGAAAACAGAAGAAACTCTAGGTTTTACCAGATCACTTCTAAAAAGTATGGAGTTTAAAGTTAGGGATCCAGTTTGTCCTTCAAAACGTCTAAACTTGCCCCGAGAACGGACGGTAGCTTCCAGTATATTATTTCCTTATAGTATGATGTTACCAAGTAGATATTGTGATAAGATCAGACTAGAGGAGATGTCCCAGCACCTGTTTAGTTGTGAACACTTATCTTATAGTGAGGACCAGAGAAATATGATCCTTAACACGGAATATGAGAACAGCTGGTATAAACCGAACTTCAAGGCATCTCATCAACCTCTAGTATACAAGCTAAAGGAGTCCCAGCACTTCTTTATACTACAGTTAAAGTCTGTTGGCCTCAGTTTTCTCTGTTATATAATTCAACATAACCAAGACAATATATCTGAACATCAATATATTGCTCGCCTGGAAGTGTACGGAGAAACTAAGAATATTATAAGAACACAAACTGCAAGAGTATGTCCAAGTGGGATACATCATGAGAATGCTAGAAACCAGTTTTACACTCTGGATATCAGCCATCAAGAATTGGAGATTATGTGTGCAAGACAGATAGTACCCACAGATGATGTATCTAAGAAGTACAATATGTATGTGAAGTTTAAAGTCATGATAATCTAGTTATACCAGGACAACGCTTGAACCGACCAATAAAATCTTATGGAAGAATTATCCTTGATTGAAATAGGATTATTCACATATATATAATCATACTTTACATTATGGATATGCTAATTGCTTTTCTAGAATTTGATATCTATAAAGTAACGTTTTGAAATATTTGATTAAAACCTAATTCTATAATTTAGCAAAGCATTCGAGTCTTTGCAACAAACTCCAATCCCTATCTTTGCGACCTGATTATGATGTAAATCTTTGTAATTTCATATTGTTATAATTCCTATTTCATTGTTTTCTGGTTGACACTGTCAAAATAAATTTCAAACCAATTATTTTTATACCACATGCACACAGCTATGTACACTTACTTTATTATGTATTTTTGCAATACAATCTTAGATAAATGAACAGTCAAATATCAAAGACGATCTATTCTTCATTTCTAAAGAAACTGAGTTCTTGCCACAAACTCTCATTTTTTAAATATCTATATTTTTGTATTGAGATGTCGAAGACCTTTAATTTTTTGAAATTTGAAATCTGTGAGATCAAATAGTCTAAATTGGAAATATTAAAGGTTTATACATCATCATGTTGTAAAGATATAGGGATTTTAAATTTTTGGAAAGAGTTTCTTTTCATGTTTATTGAGACAAATTTCTGGGCAAATTTAAGCTTGAATAAATGTTATAAATTTGAAATTTTGTAGCAAAATTTTTAAATTTCAAATTCACTTTGTTGACTTTAATTGGGAAAACCTTAGGCAAAGGTGGGTTTCCATGCTAGTAAATGTATACACAGGGTCACCCAGAAAGAATTAGTAACAGAGAACGCAGTACAGAATTTGTTTAGCTCTTTTAAACATTCATAGTTCTCCTGCAGACAAAGCATTTATTATACAGGGAGTTCCAATAAACATGGGAATTGAGAGACGACTTAAACCTTCTTTGATTTCGATAGTAAAGGATTAGCGTACATCATCACTCTAATACATTATAACCGCGTTGGTAAAAGCTAATTTAATATGCAGACGAATTATCTAGATTGTTAGTATGTGTAAATTATGTAAATAAGGTTTAAATTTCGCAAAAATGGGTTGATGAAACTTTTTGCAAAAAAAACGAGTTTGGACGATCGAAAGTTTTCGCGAACATGAACGAAGATTTTCGTTTTCGTTCACTTTTCGTTGCCTGAACGAAATTTTCGCGAAAGAAATTGAACGAAAATTTGGAAACCCTAATCCGTGCAGTAATTAATGACTGGTTAGGGTCAATATCAAACAATAAAATAAATGATTGAGAATACATTTTAAGTTCTATTTTACTCTTGTATTTTATTTCTAGTTTGTTCCCAAATAAATTTGCTTTTTTCTTATTGTTGCATAAAAAAAACTAAAGGGGCTACGGAGTCACAATGTCGTTTTCCTTTCACCTTCTCTTTAGATTTAAAATGTTGCTTTCCTTGGCACAATACATATTTGTTTATTATTAAAAATTCACATATCTTACTATTTTCGTTGGTGTATTTTCAAAACTGAATAAATTTTGATTAATTACAAATTTTAGCTTTTTTAATTGGACTTGAGTTTTCGTCTTGTCAATGCGGAATGTAATAAAAGACAAACATAAAAAGTCGTTTTTAAAAGGTTTTTATTTCTTAACTTAAACTTTAAAATACATACTCACATAGTTAAAATTCAATTTTGTTTTAACGACTTACATAATACGTAAATACAAATTTCATTTAATTCCGACAGATTTTAGTAATAAGTGACAAATCGAAGAATTGCTCTAGAAAGTTTAGAATAGTTCATCATTTCAAAGGTTTATAAGATTGGAGGGGTGTTCATAGCAATTGTTAAATTAAAACAAAAAAATTACGTTGCCTGTACTGACGAGTCACAACTAAAATATATACAATACCAAAATTCTTATTCTAAAACATTTTAATATCTTATATTTGAGATCGAAATCATTTTGTATAACGGTGTCCATTCTGAATCATTTATCAAAAGCCTACGACATATAGAAAGTATGTACATTATGGTAATTTAACTATAAAACTATTGCATTAATATTAAAAATGGTTTCATGTTTCCAAATCCGACTCCTTACTCCCCGATTTTTTTGGGACAAACCCTTTTTTTAACTTTCAAACTTAATTTTGCATCCGAAAAAAAATTGATTTTCCGTATGGACCCCCGTAACACTGTCTTTTGGTTGATATATAAACTCAATCTAAAACTCGGATGGCATATATTTAATAATTGTATAATAATAATAATAATAATGATAGTTGGATTTACACTTCCTGCTTCAATTTAGTCACATCAAGAGCCACGAGATGGTAGGCTGCATCCCCTGAAATATTCACAAAATTAATAATGATAACGAAAATAACAATGACAACAACAACTACAATTACATGAACAATAACAACTACATAAACAATAACAACTACATGAACAATAACAACTACATGAACAATAACAACTACATGAACAATAACAACTACATGAACAATAACAACTACATGAACAATAACAACTACATGAACAATAACAACTACATGAACAATAACTACTACATGAACGACAACAACAACTCAATGACAACAGTCCTTTTACATTGATGCAGATCCAAATCCAGTTTAACCCTGGCATATTCCTGCTGGTGAGGGGGGGGGGGTCAATTAGACCACCTAGTAGGTTTTTTTTTTTAACATAACTCAAAAAGTTTTGGTCTGAGGCTGTTGAAGTTTTCTGACTTTTGCTAAATACCCAAAGCCTTCCCTTTAGGCCTAAAACCGGGCTTTTATACTAACTGCCTGAGTCTTCAGGCACACTGCCTGAATCACTACTTTTTCCTGTAACTAACTAAACCTTCGTTTTGACCCACTTTCAGTTGTCAGATTTTGATAACTTTTAGCTTTTTGGAAAGTCTATGACACAAGAAAACGGATTTCACAAGTTTCGCAAAGAAATTTTTGCAAATTATTTGCAAACAACCCGTCAAAAGAAATGTGAACATTTTTAGTTTTTCTTAATTACTAGTTCGATTTCTTAATAAACAACCCCCACGACAGGAACGGTTTTAATTTAACATGAATTACAATAAAAGGGAAAAGTTTTTTTAAGGGTTTAATTAAAAATAATTAAATTTTGGGATGAAAAAGTATCAAGGATGAACAAAACTGTTAATGTTAAATTTTGAATTTTCCCCAAAAGCATAAAAATGATTCCTATACCTGGGGTTGTGTAGTACAGTTTGTTCTTCTCTGATCCAACCAAGTGCGGCATTGCACTGAACACCTCGACCTAACATCAAAAGAAAACGTGAAGCAAAAAACAATTATAAAAAGAAATATTGAAATTAAATCAATTAATTTCACTATAATGAAAACTTGAGATTTCATAATTTAAAAAGATAAGAGCGTCCTTTTCTTATTTTCTTTTTTAACTGTAAAGTTTAATGGAACCGTGGATATAATTTCAAGATAAGTGGCATGTTCAATTCACAAAGGTAACCTTGAAACATTTATTTATTAAGTGTTAATTTATGAATATTTGCTTCAAATGTCTTTCGTAAGAATCTTTTTAAAATAATTCACAGTTGAAATAGAAATATCTCATTAATTCTTTATCAGGTTTAAAGGACTCACTTTAAATAAAGCGTACAGTCCCTTTAATTAATATTTACCAGTGTTGTTGTCGAGTTTTCAGTATTCTCTAGATCAAAAGTAATCAGCTGAATTCTATCACTGAAACTAGTTGCCAGTACACTAAACATACATCAAGTAAGTTTTTTCAAAGAATAATTTTTTTATCCCTTTGAGAAACATAAAACTTTTTCAAACCTTTTCAAAAATTTATTTAGGAAACCTTATAAAATCTCTTTGTGACGGGTAAGTAAGCTGAAGCCTGAAAGTGCATTATTATTTAAAAAAAAAGGAATTTAATGTTAAAAGTTTTATTTTTGTTGCTCAGATACAAGATCAAAAGCATTTTTGAACTATTCTACAGGATGGTTCGTTAACAAGAATCTACTAAAAGAATCACATTTTTAAAATTATTTTAAAATCCTAGCTACAAGTACTAAAAACTTATTTACTAAAAACGGATAAATAAAATTAAACATTTTTTAAATTTAACTATTTTTTGTTTGCTCACCTTCCTATGAGGGTTGACTCCATGGGTAGTTTTGAGAATAGCATTGGTTCTCTAGTCTGCTGTCCATATCCGTCAACAAACAGCAGGTGCCTAGATCAGATCAGATCAGATCAGATCAGATCAGATCAAAAAAAAGGAGAGGGGGGTTTAATGAAAAATTTTCTTCCACCACATCCTACTTTGTGAAGCAAAGAATATATTCGGGGTCTGCTCCTCGGATTTGAAAANAGGGACTGAATAAGTTTTCCCACTAATCCTATCTTGTGAAACACAGAAAATATTCGGAATCAGATCCACGGAATAAAATAGTGGGAGGGGCCGGGAAGAATAAGTTTTCACACTAGTCCTACCTTGTGAAACACAGGATATATTCGGGTTCAGCTTCACGGATTAAAATGGGAAGAACATCACACGGTTCAGAGCCTTCAAACTCTGCGCTCTTTAAAGTCCTGGAAATCAATGGTTAAAGAGACTGTTAAGGTAAAATGAAGCCTTAAAATTTTAGGAGATATCAATATTAGTTCTATCTGATATTCCTGTCTTGAGAAATTGATACAAAACTGTGTTAAAGTTATATTTCATTCATTTTCTTTCACCTTAACAGTCCCGTTAACTTGTTATAATGCGATTTTTAGTTAAGATCTTTGATCAACTTTTTGGCTAATGAATATTTTAAAAAAGTCTGAGAGAACCTATCATTTTAATTGTTTTTAAGTCCTTAAATACAATGGTTATCTTAGTAAAATGTGATTAAATCAACTTTTGGTTACAGTGAGAATCAAAAAATTTGTAATATGAAGACGACTTTCAGACTCAAGTTCTTAATTTTTTAAATACTTTTAATAGTCCATTGAACATGATACACACGAATTGTGCAGTGTTAACAGTCTCACTGATAACTTTTTGCTTTAAAAGACCTAATTATTGCTTTACTGTCGTCTTCCTATTCTACAGTTTTTTAGTCATCACTGTAGTTAATTATTAAAAAAGACAATGAGCAAATATCTTCTATAATGTTTTGAAAATACCTTCTCCATATAAAAATTAATAAAAATACAATATGTCATTGTATCATCAAATAATAAAATAATAAAGGTTTAACAACTTCTCAAAAGGAAATGATTCTTGTTCGAACCTCAAAGTTTTGGATCTCTTTATCTTTGCAACCCAATGTTGTAGACCATTGATATTCTAAATATGAATTCTGTACGACCAAATAATTCATCAGATTGTAAAGATATGGGAATTAGACAATTTGAGTGACAAAAACTCAATTCCTCAATTCTCTGATGATTGATGTCTAATTAATCTTTTCTATAAAATAAATCTGTTAACTCATATATATTATATATATATTTGTGTATGTATATATTCATATGTCGGCTAAAGTTGGCAAAACAGCTGGACCGAATTGGCTTAATTTTTTTAGAGGTAACCTATGGGTAAAATAGAATTTTTTCTTCAAAAATCGTTTTTTCAATTACATGGGCACTTTAGCTAGGATTAAATAATCACCTTTTGATCCCTGGATCACATGTATCCAAGAACTCTTCAGCCGAGAAGTTCTTTAAATCAATCTCGTAAAACTAAATTGGAAAAATATTATTCAACTATTGAATTCATTATTTTATTCAAAACAGCAAGTTTCTATTTTTGTAAATATTATTATCAAATACCAAAATCTACATCAAAAATTAAAAATGAAATGCCATGAATACAAACTGGGAACCCATCTTTAAAATAGCATTGAGTCGTATATGCATTAAATCTGCCTTATTTTACTATTAGAAGAATAAAAAGAAACTTCTAATGCAGATTTTTTATGTTTAACCATTGTAACTCCTTTAGGGGACTAAAGCATTACGTCAAAATTACTTAAGAAGATTTTTCAAACATAATTCCCCCCCCCCCCATCCCGCTAAAAAATAATAATAGTTCAATAACAATAATAACAATAACAATAAAAATTACAATGACTATACGACAATGATAATAACAATAACAACAAAGCAACAACAATAAAAAAGACAATAACAATAACAATGCGATACCGAAAATGACAATAACAATAAAAATGACAATGACAATGACAATGACAATGACAATGACAATGACAATGACAATAAAAATGACAATAATATTGACAATGACAATGACAATAACAATGACAATAACAATGACAATGACGATAAAAATAACAATAACAACCAAGAAAATGACAACACCAATGAAAATAACAACAACAATCGTCAATAACATTAAAAATAACATCAAATGGAAATGACAATGCGACATGAAAATCAGCAAATGTACCTTGGTAGTCCCGACAAGAACTGAATGCTCAGTGAAGTAAATACATCCTGTATACTTGTCTGTAGAAAACTTATTCCGGATTACAAAACCAGCTGAAATATTATTATGATAATAAGGATAATATAATTAGAACTACAATTAAAATGATAATGAAAGTAAAAATGATAATAATATTGAAAATGATATTAGTATTGAAAATAATAGTAATTAAAATGGAAATACTAATGATAATATTAACCACCAGGCCTTTATACTCCGGCTTGTTTTAATGGAATACACAGAAATTAAAGCAGTGTTAAATAAAGGTTGCCGGAATCCCTACACCCGGTGCGCTAACATCCAGGGTTAAGTAATAGAACATGTTCTAGGAAATTTACTAACAGACAACCACAAGCGTGGTTGCAAACGTATCGTTTAGAGGAAGTACTAATGGATGTGACTTGTTTGGGGGCCAGAATACCCCCAGCAGTTTGCTTTGAATAAAAAATGAATAAAGAGGAAACGGTTGAAAATTTACTGATGCAAATCTTATGTCAAAGAAATTTTTTTATAAAATGCATAAAAATTCAAACTGATTGATACAAATTTATCTAACTTTGGATTCAGACACCGCATGAAAATAAATTGGAAAATTTAACTTAAGCAATGAAATAAGAAATCTGATAAAAAGATCCTGTTCTGTTACCTCGCTTTGGACTCCACTCAAAAATAGAAACTTGGTGTTTATTAGCTGCACACAGGTACACATGCCTAACAAATAGATAGATCAAGTTTTTGATAACAAACCCTTAATTAATTCATCAAAAGTGACAAAAACGAATGACAACATTTTTCTTCTAACTAAGTCGGTTATTTTCAATTTAATATAAAAAGTGGGTTTGAGTTTTCTTAAAACAATATTTCCCAACCCCTCAGAAAAAAAACTGTTACTTTCAGTTAAAAAGGATTGTTTTCCTTTTTTAATCACGGAGTTGGTTGAATATATTATTTTTGGGCAACAAAATCTATATTTGGAAAATAACTGTAAAATAATTATAACGTGGTACATCCTTAACTTACCCTTTACTGTTCTCATTTGCGGCAAAGATATGGCAGTGTGAGATCTCAGGAACCGGTTCTGGGTGTACCGTACTGCCGGCCTGTACCGCCCGGGCGCATACCATCACCAGTTGACTTCCAGTAGATCCGTCCGAACCCGTAGCAAGCAGTACGCTCTACAGTACATAAGAATAAATATACCAAGAAGGATACACAGAGAACCCCTATTAGTTACAAAAAATTCTAGGAGTAGCGTCAAAACAACAAGGTGAAATTGTATTCGTCTTTCTTGAGAAAGTAATTTTTAAGAACCATAAGAGTTTATCATCTTTTTAGTGGAAGGATTAAGCCTAATTCATTGTATCAGGCGTGAAATCTCTAACGTTTTGTACAATGAGAGAGAAAGGTTTATATGCATTCGAAATTTAGTCCTTTAAAAGTTCTCAGCTCCGAAGCATGGCAGGTACTTAAAATCTTAATTCTCTAACTAACCTGAATAGACTTGATGTATTTAATCCTATGAACTGGAACATCCACTCCTTCAATACTTCTCAGCTCTCCCACCTCGTTACTCAAATCCCTGATTAGCAATCCCTAAAATATTTAAATCTCTGATTAACGTCTTATTAAATTTGATTTATTTTTTAGTTTACAGTTTAATAGAAAGTGTACATTTTCTAATTTTTTTTACATATTTTCTGAATTGTTGTTATATTTTCTGAATTGTTGTTATATTTTCAGAATTTTTGTTAGATTTACTAAATTTTAGTAATATTTTCGGAGCTTTTGTTATATTTTATATTTTCCATTTACAGAATTTTTGTTAATTTTTCCTGAATTTTTTTAATATAAACTGAATTTTTGTTTTATTTGCAGAATTTTGTTATACAGGGTAGTCAAAACTCACAGAAAAATCCGTTCAAAAATTTTAGAAAAAAATCCGTACAATCCGTACATAAAAATCCGCACAATCTGTACATTTCAGAAAAAAATCCGTACAAAATTAAAAAACCATCAAAGCTAAAAAAAATATAATTTCTCATTTCTATTATCATGTATCTTCCTTTGTGTTTGTATGTAAGCAAAGGCTAACCTTACATTGCTTTAAAATTTATCTGAAACAAAAATGACTGCACTGTGCAGTGTACAGATGATAAAGATGATGCCGGATAAAAAAAAACACGATACAAAAAATACTTTTTATTGGTGGGATGATTTTTGTGAAATCTTTTGAACTTTATCAACAATCAACGTCTACAGTGTTCCCAGTAAACATGGGAATTAAGTGACGACTTTAAGAAAGTCTTTGATTTTGAATTGTAAAGAATAAAGATTCAACGAAGGCAGACCACATTTCGGAAAGCTTAAAACATGTACACGTAAATGATGTAGACTTCTTAATTTCCATGTTTAATAGGACGTGTATAACATGACAAGAAAACCAGATTTGGTTGGTTAAAATATTTTTTAAGTCCGACTCTTAATACTTTTTTACGGCTAATTTATTAATTTCAGTTATATCTGAATTTAAGCAGTTATATCTTTTAGACAAAGAAAAAAATCATATTCAAGAAATGACTGCATTTTAAATAATTCTTTTCTTAGCGTTTGCGCACTTCTTTCTGAGCCTCACACTTCTTATGTTACAATAACTTCTTTGAGTATCAGAGATTGCCCGGTGTTTAAGTTTTTAATTTTTCACATTTAATTTTCAATTGTTCTTAAATTGTGACAATATTGACAGATTTTCTTGATTTAAAAAAAAGTAAGGTGAAAATCTGAGGTTTCTTTTTAAGCCAACATTTTGGATAATCGATAATAATTTTTTATAAATTTACACCGTGAAATATCTTAAATATTAAGCGTTTCAATGAGACCTTGATTGTTCCCTCAGTACCAAATACCCCTACTGCAAAGTTTTTTTTGTGGGACACAATGTATTTTCGTAATATATTCTGGAATGAACACTTTTGGAACATATTCTCGAAAAGATGAAAGAATGAATTTTCATTGTTAATTGAAACAACAATCAACCTAATATAATTCAAAATGAAGATGATTAGTTAAACTTCATTTTGAACGACTTTTTTTAATGAAAATTTTCAAGAAAAACTTAAATTGAAAAAAAAATAATATTTACCGGGTAAAAACCTATATATAAATCCTTACAATTTGAAACATTATCAGTACATTCCGTACAATTTTTTGGTTAAAAATCCGTACAATCCGTACATTTTGCCCAATATACTGAATTTTTGTTATATTTTCTGAATTTTTGTTGATATTTTCTAAACATTTGTAATATTACTGAATTTTGTTATATCTTCTGATTTTTTGTCACTTTTCTAAATAATCATTAATTATCCTAAATTTATGTAGATTTTCTATATTTTTGTCATTATTTCTGAATTTTAAATAGATTTACTGAATTTTAAAAAGATTTACTGAATTTTTGGTAAATACCTTAGTAGTTCCGATGAGAACCACGTCTCCAACTGTATCCATGGCAAGTATCTCTGTATCTGCAGGAACAGCAGCAATTAGCTCTTTACAGTGCTCATTACACCCGTCAGGAATAGGAACCATGTTACTCGGGCTAGAGGTGATCACCTGAAATACCGGAGTTATTATATTCGTCACTTACTAAACTACCGCTGTTTACCCGCACGTGGTCGTAAATAACCAGTTTAGCTATTTTTCCCGATAAAAGTCGATTAAGAATCTCAAAACCAAGCTAAGAACATTTCCGTGGTTCTCCACATGTGGAATCAAATTTGAGGCAAATCGGCCAAGTGGTTCCTGAGTTATGATAGGAAAAACAAACAGACAGACAGACAATCAGATATTACAACTTTATATATAAACTAGCTTGGGAACCCAGCGCTGCACTGCCCAAGTTACTAAAAGTTACTCCCGCCGTTTACCCGAACTTTTTTGGCTTCTAAAGTCGACCCACTCTACTTAGAATCTTAAAACCAAGCTTAAAACATTCCCGTGGATCTCCCGAGTTCTCCAATCAAAATTTGAGGCAAAACGGTCCAGGGGTTCCTGAGTTATGATCTGACAAACAAACAAACAGACAAAGAGAGAATACAATTTTATATATATAGATATAGATGAAACAAGATGTGATAAATCCAAAATAAGATGTCATAAATCCGCAAACATCTAGATTTTGAAAGAAGAACGAGAAATAGTTTGAATCTTGGCTAATACTCTCTTTTGCCAAGAAATCTTAAACTTTTCTTAAAAAGCCAACCAACTCAACTAAGAACATTTCCGTAGCTCTGCCAAGTTCACTAATAAACATTTAAGGCGAATCCGTCAAGGGGTTCATGAGTTATGATCAGATATTCAAACAGACAGACAGACAGATAGATGTGTCTGGGTATATACTAAATAGTCTTTTACTGATAGTAAATGTTTAGAAACCAGTATTCTTGACGGTTCTTTTTATAAAGGAGAGTTGTAGTATAACAGCTTCAAAGAATATTGAGGTATAGCGGTTGCAAATAACATTTGCGCTGAGGTGGTTAAAATCAAATATATGGCAAATGCGAAATGACAATTTAATACACAGCATGTGATGCAGAATATTGTATATCTTACAGGGTATCCCACTTCGCCAATCGGTCTAAATTACGATTTTCGGGAATAATCAGAAAATTTAAAAAGAATGACTCATTTTTTAAAATTTAATAAGACATAAGAATTTTCTTTCGGAAAATACTAGTTTTTTCGAGTATTATGGTTGTATTTTGGCGTTGAAGCTTGGAGATAATTTAATATGATATGGGACGTTCTGTGTTTTATAACGTTTTAGTGTTTAGTTCTACGATAAGGCGCTTAGACGTTTCGTGCATTAGACCAGTTAATGAGAACAGTTCTCACCTCTTCTAGACGATTGACCCATTCTACTTTCTGTGCAAAGTTTTTGCACATTAGATAAACTGCCTTTTCACTCTTCCCTAAATAAAATATTTCAACATATTATTTAGATTTCAATGCATAAATGTATGCCGGGTTCACCAATGAACATTAAACATGTAAAAATATTACATTTTTTGTTGCATTTTTGGGACAGCATACTAATGGGAAGTTACATTAATAGGACGTTTTTAGGTTACACATTTCATGAAAAGGACGAATATCGTTTAATATTTTTCTTCAATAAATTTTCCTTTTTTACTCGGAAATAAGTTGTTACCTAAAAATGTCCATTTTTTAAATGTCCTAGCATGAAATATTGCCTAAAAATGCTTATTTATTAAATTTCCTAGTATGAAATGTTACCTAAAAATGTCCATTTATTAAATGTCCTAGTATGAAATATTGCCTAAAAATGCTTATTTATTAAATGTCCTAGTATGAAATGTTACCTAAAAATGTCCATTTATTAAATGTCCTAGTATGAAATATTGCCTAAAAATGTCCATTTATTATATGTCCTAGTATGAAATGTTGCCTAAAAATGTCCATTTATTAAATGTGCTAGTATGAAATGTTGCCTAAATGTGTCCATTTATTAAAAGTCCTAGTATGAAATGTTGCCTAAAAATGTCCATTTATTAAATGTCCTAGTATGAAATGTTGCCTAAAAATGTCAATTTATAAAATGTCCTACTATGAAATGTTACCTAAAAATGTCAATTTATTGAATGTCCTAGTATGAAATGTTGCCTAAAAATGTCCATTTATTAAATGTCCTTCTATGCAATATTACCTAAAAATGTCCATTTATTAAATGTCCTAGTATGAAATGTTGCCTAAAAATGTCAATTTATTAAATGTCCTAATATGAAATGTTATCTAAAAATGTCCATTTATAAAATGCCCTACTATGCAATGTTACCTAAAAATGTCCATTTATTAAATGTCCTAATATGAAATGTTACCAAAAAATGTCCATTTATTAAATGCACTAGTATGAAATGTTGCCTAAAAATGTCCATTTATTAAATGTCCTAGTATGAAATGTTGCCTAAATATGTCCATTTATTGTCCTAGTATGAAATGTTACCTAAATATGTCCATTTATTAAATGCCCTAGTATGAAATGCTGCCTAAAAATGTCCATTTATTAAATGTCCTAGTATGAAATGTTGCCTAAATATGTCCATTTATTGTCCTATTATGAAATGTTACCTAAATATGTCCATTTATTAAATGCCCTAGTATGAAATGTTGCCTAAAAATGTCCATTTATTAAATGTCCTAGTATGCAATGTTACCTAAATATGTCCATTTATTAAATGCCCTAGTATGAAATGTTGCCTAAAAATGTCTAATTATTTAATATCCTACTTTAAAATGACTTCAGAAAAAAAAGAATTGATTCTGTACAAAATATTTAGAACCATCTCATACTTATTTTAATGAAAATAAGGAGTTAAAAATCTAATGCTTAATGCCGTCTAACTGAACTAATAATCAAATACGTACACTTGAAATGTTAATATCATAATGGTGTTTTTTTTAACATTCAATCAATCAATCAATCAATTAATCAAAGTTTTAGGAACGTCCTACTGCCCACATATCATAAACAAACATGATGAATTTACTAAGTTCAAAGAAAAGTTCTTTTGTAAGTTTTACTTTGCTTCTAATATTTTCCAATAAAGGAACGGACTTTTGCCACAAACTTAAATTTTCTAATCCCTATTTGTCTTTAACATGATGGTGTACACCGTTAATATTTTAAACTTTTGGAATAAAAGAATTCATAGTTTGAAATATCAAAGATCTACGAAATCTGATCTACCTGTAACGTGAACAGTAAGCTTGAAGGTGTAAGGTCTGTCACTAGCACTCACATAATAAACCTTAATAGACGAGATGATTAATATTTACAAATTTGTATACCCCCCTCCCCCCACCCCAGTCCTACCCGAACTTTAATTGATCCGTCCATAAAAAATGGATCCGTATTTCAGACACAGCGAAACAAAATGTGCACGCTCTCACGTAAAATTTGATCATGATTTTCCCAAAAACTACTTTTAAAACTGCGTTGCAATGTAACAATATATACAATGAATACGTCTAGGGATAAAAAAAATAGTACAAGAGAGTTATTAAGGTAAACCCAACGGGCAAGGCGTTTTAACACACTAATATCTATGCAATTTTGAAAATTTAATTTAATACCCAATTTCCATAGCTGTTTGGATCTCTGTTAGAATAAAGAACATCGAAATAGTTGTCAAATATGAAAACCAGTATCAAAATCAGTTTATTAAACCCCCCCAACCCCCGCCTCTCCAGCCTCTGTTAGCCAAATATCATTATTTTCCATTGTTAAAAATTGTTCCATATTATTTTTATATCATATACGTATTGTAAACCTCTGAGAATGAGACTGATGGTTGAACTGAAACACGGCAGTGCGGGGCAGTCAGAGCAATCTAAATATCGGTTAGTTTAAAAAATAAACTTTTTGTTTTGTTTACACTTTTACCTGATCAATTCTGATATTTCTTGAAGCATCCTGGTAGATATCCAAGATATTATCCAGGGTTAGAACTAGAACACTCTCAACCCAATCTCCTCGGAGAAGAACAAACACCTCACCCTCCCTAGATTAACAAATTAATTGATTTGAAATATCCTTTACAAGCTTGGGAACCCAGTTTTGCCTAGAAATTAAAGTTTCTTAATGATAATGAAGCACACCTCAGTCAACTTAGAATCTTTTTAAACCCAGTCGGATCCATTGGATTCGCAACATTTGGACTTCATGGAGCCTAATCCGCAATAATATGCGGATTCACGAATCCGGATCCAAGGAGCAATAAATCGATCAAAAACTGCAAAAAAATTGACTCTAAAAACTCAAATCTGAACTGTTATAAACAAGAGAGAATCAAAAAAATTCTAATCGCTGAATGGGTCATCGAGATGCAGCATAAAAATAAGCGAAAAAAATAAGAAAATTATTTTTAAATTTTTCCCAATGCAGATCCAGGTGCCGGATCCGCAAAAAATTAAATGGATCCTAAGAACTGCATATACCAAAGAACGATCATTCCCGTTGTTTTACCAAATTCTCCATCAAAATATGTGACAAACCCGTCTAATACAAAAAGGTCATGAGTAATGATCGGACAAGCAAACAAACATGCAAAAGGAAATTTCTAACGTATATTAATTTGTATATTTGGAAAGGTTCCGTGTGGGAGGAATCCTGTTGGAAGGAATCCCATGGGAGAAATCCCTTTGGGAGGAATTCCATGACTACCATTCGAAAAGATTGCTTCTACATTTATAGATTTAACATACTTTATCAATAAAAAAAGTTGACTTTTTCAAGATGTTTCACAAATTAAAGTGACAACCCTAATCTTTCCAACCTGATTGTGTAACCCTGATTTTTCATTTTTCTTATAAGATGTAGAGGCATTCATAACTAGAATTATCAAAGGTTTTACGACACCAGGTTGCAAAGATAAAGGGATTTAAAAATCAGAGATTTAAGAGAACAATTCATACTTTATATATTGGAAGGGTTTATAATACAGGGTGTCATATACATCATATTAAATTGTTATTAGCTATAAATTGAGATTTAAGAGGCTAATCAGGAAATCTTAAAATAATGAACCATTTAAAAAACATGCAACGCTTATAATAAAATTTATTGCAGAAAATACCAGATTTTTCGAATATTAAATCCGTATGTTGGCGTTAAAGCTTGGAGATAATCCAATATGACATGAGACGCTCTGTAAAAAAATATGCAACGCTTATAATATAATTTCTTGCAGATAATACCAGATTTTTCGAATATTAAATCCGTATGTTGGCGTTAAAGCTTGGAGATAATCCAATATGACATGAGACGCTCTGTAAAAAAATATGCAACGCTTATAATATAATTTCTTGCAGATAATACCAGATTTTTCGAATATTAAATCCGTATGTTGGCGTTAAAGCTTGGAGATAATCCAATATGACATGAGACGCTCTGTAAAAAAATACGCAACGCTTATATAAAAATTTCTTGAAGAAAATACCAGAGTTTCGAGTATTATATCTCGTATTTTGACGTTAAAGCTTAGAGATAATCCAATATGACATGACACGCTCTGTAAAAAATATGTATTAAAATATTACTTGTTTGTATTTACTGGAGGTATGGGCAGAGGGCGGTCCTTGTTTGCTCTAGACTCTGATGATGACCGGGCACGAGAACTGGAGTTTGCCCGAGACCTTGGGGTCATGGCACCCTTAAAAAAAGAAATATTTATTTTGTCCAATTTTACACAAAAAGGTTTTATTCTAAACCTATTTCTGTGCAGTTCAAGCGTGCATGAAGTAGGGGTTTAACCGTCGTTAAAACTACCTTATAATTATTTATAATTATTAGTGACCGGTAAATCTAGATGATTTGTTCTTTTTTAAAAGAAACGGTTCGTGTAATTTCAATATTGACCATACATGCAAAGATGGCCATTGACAATGCTTGAATAACAACGGTAAACTTGAATCTGTTTATTTCCTAATTGCTCTTGTGAGAGAGAAATACGCAGGTCACTTTCGCAGAGAAACCGCAAATAAAATGTTACAGTTTAAGGAAACAAAAACATGGATATCTATTTCATACTGGATCAATCAAAAAATTAAAGGGTATCGTTATAAATCGGAGATTGCCCTCTTTGTCCCTTTAACAGTCCCTTTAATACTTGGACCGATTAACGATTTATTATCAAGCATACTTTTAAAATCCTAAACAGTCCCTTTTTCAAGCATATATCCGACCTGAAGAGCTGAAACCAGCTGGACGGATAATCCGCATGTTGGAGGAAGATCAGAGGAACATCCACTGTGCACAGATACTCCACAATCCCTAAATATAAGTGCTATATCAGACTAGCTTGGGACTCCAAGGGAAGATACTCCACAATCCCTAAATATAAGTGTTGAATCAGACTAGCTTGGGACTCCAAGGGAAGATACTCCACAATCCCTAAATATAAGTGTTGTATCAGACTAGCTTGGGACTCCAAAGGAAGATACTCCACAATCCCTAAATATAAGTGTTATATCAGACTAGCTTGGGACTCCAAGGGAAGATACTCCACAATATCTAAATATAAGTGCTATATCAGACTAGCTTGGGACTCCAAGGGAAGATACTCCACAATCCCTAAATATAAATGTTATACCAGACTAGCTTGGGACCCCAGGGGAAGTCATATTAGTCCCACCGTTTACCCGACCCTTGTCGTAAAGTACGATTTAAGCTTTTTTTCCCGTTAAAAGTAGACCCACTCAACTTAGAATCTCAAATCCAAACCTAAGAACAATTCCGTGGGTCTCCCGAGTTCCCCAATAAAAATTTGAGGCAAATCGGTACATTGTTTCCTGAGTTGTGATCGGACACACAAACAAACAAACCGAGATTACAACTTCATGTTTTTAGATATTTCACAATCCCTAGATATAAGGATTATATTAAATACTTCACACCCTAGATAAAAGGATTATATTAGATCTTTCACAATCCCTAAATACATGGATTATATTAGATACTCCACAATCCCTTGATATACGGATTATATTAGATACTCCCACAATCCCTAGATATCAGAATTATATAAGATACTCCACAATCCCTATATATATATATAAGGATTATAATAGTTATTTCACAATCCCTAGATATAAGCATTATATTAGATAATTCACACCCGAGATAAAAGGCTTATATTAGATATTTCACAATCCATGGGATATAAGGATTACATGAGATATTTCAAAATCCCTATATAAAAGGATTATATTAGATACTCCACAATCCCTAGATATCAGGATTATATTAGATATTTCACAATCCCTAGATATAAGGATTGTATTAGATACTCTACAATCCCTTGATGTAAGGACTATATTAGATATTTCACAATCCCTAGATATAAGGATCATATTAGATACTCCACAATCCCTAGATATGAGGTCAAGGATTATATTAGATATTTCACAATCCCTAGATTTAAGGATCATATTAGATACTTCACAATCCTTAGATATAAGGCGTATATTAGATACTTCACAATCCCTAGATATAAGGATCATATAAAATACTTCACAATCCCTAAATACAAGGATTATACTAGATATTTGACAATCCTTAGATATAAAGATCATATTAGATACTTCACAATCCCTATATATAAAGAACATATTAGATACTTCACAATCCCTAGACATAAAGATTTAAGTGACAAGAATTTAAACTCCATTAATCCTTTAACGTAAGAATTAAACATAAGTAAACATGAAGATCTCTTATAAAAAACTAATGTAGATCGTAGATCAGTACTTTTAGAAGGATCCGGATTAAGGTTGATATTCTAGTCTAGAATACTTCCTCTTTTATTCTCGTGGTTTTTCATTATAAAATTTGATCGACCAAAGAGAGATTGAGGAATTTTAACGATTTCCCATTATTCCACGTGATTTAATTTTGTTGGTACTTGACAGTTGGAACTGGATAGCCTATATCCACAAATTTGCGCGGATCCGGATCCAAAAAATTAAATATTCCGGATCTTTATAATACTAACACGAGTCTGAACTTACTTGCATATTTGAGCTAACATCATAAATCCAACAGTATCTTGGCAAACAGGACATCTTGAACTCTTCTTGTTTGCCCCCTGATGCAGTCTGAATTTTTTTTATTTTGTTACTCGTTTCATCTTGTTACAAGTTTCATCGTGTTATGTTACATGTTTCATCTTGATACAAGTTTCATCTTGTTACAAATTTCATCTTGATACAAGTTTCATCGTGTTACAAGCTTCATCTTGTTACAAGTTTCATTTCATTTCATGTTTCATCAAGGGCGTATACAAAAATAAATCTAGGGGAGGTCAAATATGCGCGAGTAGCGGTCATCTTGTCATCTATCTGGTTTATAACAATACTAACCTGTGTGGAATATTATGAGTAGCGGTCATCTTGTCATCTATCTGGTTTATAACACTACGAGGTATATTCTTATCCTGGGTGTTGGTCTTCAGGGCAACTACCTCAGCTCTTACCTGAAAACAAACAATAAAAATCCACTCAATAAAGCACAGTCCAACATAACTTATCACATAATCCCATCCCAACCCAACCCAACCCAAC
>NW_019396455.1:194927-248188 GCF_000591075.1 Eurytemora carolleeae | reverse complement strand
TCAAAATAAAAGTCCCCCCATTAACAAAAACCATGCTCAATTCATCAATTCACAATAGTGCCCATTGAGCCGTTATCTGATCAAAATCTCAAAATAATCCTGATTAATTCATACAGAAACCACAATTTAAAAAAAATTTCAAAGATAAATCAGGATATCTCATTCATTCCGAATTGTGAATCAGACATAAATGTTAACTTGAGATTACGTCAACGATCGCTTTAAGTCTGAGATCTGAGAAGTTGAAATATTTTTTTTTGCGATCCCACGTGTGACATTGGTCGATTTTGCGCAACTGACAGATAAAAAAAGAAACTATCTTTAACATCACTATCAATATATTCTTATTCTAAAAGAACTAATTACACCCAACTAAAACATATTAGGAACACATTTTATCAATTTGCATATCAACATTCTGAGTGGGAGGAATGTAAACATTGTAGTACATCTTTTGGTAATAATTTCTCATTTCTAAGAAACTTATGACAACCAACCAAAATTATGAACAACTAGTTTACTCTGTAGTAGTTTCTTCAAGGGATACAAATAATCTTCTCAGCAATCTGCGTTGGGGGAAATGTAAACATTGCAGTACATCTCTGTAAGAGTAAGTGTTTACCTTCTGTTGAAGAAAATCTATGAGTTTAGTTTGCTGTGCAATGGTTGCTTCATGCCTTGTTACCAGCTCAGACATAATTCTAAAGAAGAGCGTATTATACAGGGGTGGTCATGAATATTGAAAAAACAAACAAAACTAGAATACCGAAGGAGTGTTCACTGTTCAGTCCAAAAGAGGTTCATAGGTTCAGAACCTTCCTTTGGAAACTTAAAGCCCCCCCCCCCCCCCCCTTACAATGGACAAAATACCCCTGGAGATCGTTTACGATAACTTTCCAGTGACCCAATATTTTAAAGTGAGTGCCCGGACCACTACGGTAGGACCCTTAAATCATTTGTTTAGTAAAAAATAACGAAAATATCGGAGCTTTTCTGACTTGAATCAATAGTTTTACATACCGTACATTTTCAGAACAAATCCGTATATTTTTTGGGGAAAAAATCTGTACAAACCGTACATTTTTGGGGAAAAAATCTGTACGGTACAATCCGTACATTAAAAAAAATCCGTACAATTTTTGAAATACGTTAAAACCGTACATTTAAGAAAAATAAAACCATGTTTGAAAAAACACATCAAAATTCAATTCGTCTTCTTCAATTTTTCATTCATTGTCCTTAGTAAATTAGGATGAGAATGCGAGGAGAAACAAGTAAATTAGGATGAGAATGAGAGAAGAAACTAGTAAATTAGGATGAGAATGAGAGGAGAAACAAGTAAATAAGGATGATAATGAGAAGAGAAACAGGAAAAATACACATTTAAAATCTAAAAATCTATAATTATGGTATTTAGTCTTTTACTTCTCTTCATTAGGATGGGTTTCCTTGTTTGCTTGAAGCTTTTTAAAAAAACTTATTTTTGATCAAAAATCAATATTCTCGAAAAAGTATGAATACATTTTTGTTATCAATTGAAACAACAATCAACCTAATATTTTTTTAGAATGCAGAAAATAAGTTAAACTAACTTCAATTTAACGAGATTTTTTAATAAAAATTTTAATGCAAAATTTGCTAAAAAGAGTAAAAAAAGGTGTATTTCCAAGCTAAAAATCCGAACAACTTGAAAAAAATCCGTACAATCCGTACATTTTGGCCACCCTGAAACTTAACTCTTTCCAAGAAAAACGATATCTTTCTTGTTGCTAATCAGATTTGAGTGTGAATCAGACCCTTGAAATAAAACTCATTGGAAAATACATCAATCTTTTAAATTTGACATAATAAGCATTAAAGTTATAATTTTCTCAATCTACCTTGAATCTGTCTCTATTTTGAGATGTATTTCATCAATCTGTTGATTCTTCTGTTCTATCTTCTTAATTGCCTCCTCAATACCATTGGTCAGCTTGAAGTTAGACTCCTTGTGACTGTGCAGTTGGGTCGTCTTCTCTCCCAATTCAATCTGAAACAAAACAAAAATTTCTCAGGAATTGTATCTTTTCAAAATATCAATTTACCCTCATTACTGTTTGGACAAACAAATAAAAGGGGCTTTCCAATTCCATCCCTGAATTTCAAAACAACGGGGAAAATGTTGTCCGTTCAATTCCCAAAGTCTTCCAGCAAAGTATGCACCCCTAAGGTAATAAGGCAAGGAAAGTTAATTGCGGTTGAGTATTCTCAGCGTACATATTGAAACCAGTTCTCTTTGAGCAATATTAGTAAACAAGAATAGATGCAGCAGTCTTTAGTATCCGAGGAGGATAAATGCATTTAATTTTGATAATTTTGATCATTCAAATATTAGTTTCCTATGACTAAAATATTTCATTGATTTTTTATGTGCAAAATTAATCCCATGTCAGGCTATGACATCCGTCTTGTGTTTACTTTACCGCCCAGAGACAGTACACTGCAGTACTAAGAATGCGTACACCTCTGAAATAACTATCTTGACATTATAATTCTTTGCCCTGATCTAACAATTAACAAGCAATTGTTAAGGGTTCCTAGTTAATCCTCAAGAAAACAGAGGAATGAATATTAATATTGAAAACACCTTTATCAATTTATTTACTGCTCAAATATGGAAATAAGTAATCCAAATAGATGACAATTTTTGCAGTGTGTAATTTAAAAAATTTGTATTTGAAAAATTTACCTATTACAGAAAGTATGTTTGAACCAAATTAAAAATGAAGGAATGATCTGTTACCAAGAAATTATTGTTATTATCAATAATCATTAAAAAAGTATAACTAACCTTAAGCTGACTATTTTCATATTCCAAACTTGATTTAAGTTTTTCTAAACTATTTCCAGTTTGTTCCATTTTCATATTTTTACCAGTCAGCTCCTCCAGGGCGCCTGAAGTGCAAATACATTTTTTTAGAGGGAGAGTACGCAAAATAAAAGTCCACCAAGAGATAAATAACAAATGAATTAAAGAAAGATAATGCAGTTCTTCCAGCGTCTCGACAACTTCCAATCAAACAGCGTTGAAAAATTTAGTGCTCGGTAGAAATCAATCAGTCAATTGTCTTAAAACAAAATAAGTAATCCAGATTAATTCATAAAAAAGTACTGCATGCATATCTTTCCAAATCAGGCCGCTCCTTATTATTAAAAAGGAAGTAAACAATATTCGCATTGAGATAAATTGTCAACTAACCAGATGGTTAATTTTAAAAACATTTTAATTTTCTTATAAAAGTTACAAATAATGCATGGTGAGAGTATCACACCTGAAAGCTTCTTGCACAATTCCTTATACTCAGATAGATTCTTTTCATAAACTTCTTTCTCCTGTCACAACAAATACCATTGAAGATTAGACTTCATAATATTTTTGCTAATAGTTGGGTTTTACCACATAAAACGCAAGAAAGGAAAAAAAGACTCATGTTCTTAGTAAGCGCTGACATGTTTTTTAAAAGCGATTACATGTTTTTAATAACCCCTTACATATTTTTAATAACCCATGGCATGTTTTTAATAACCCATGGCATGTTTTTAATAACCCATGGCATGTTTTTAAAAGCCCCTTACATGTTTTTAATAACCCCTTACATGTTTTTAATAACCCCTTACATGTTTTTAATAACCCATGGCATGTTTTTAAAAGCCCTTACATGTTTTTAATATCACATGACATTGCTCCAAATATTGCTTTAATGATATTTTGTAGAGAAGTAAGATGTCCCTCAAATAAAAAGTAGTTAAAACAAATTTGAAACAAACACCCCTCCCCTTCTCAAAACCATAATATTTGTCCCTCCCCCCCCCACCCCCTTATCCAGAGCTATATGTTTGGTTTGGTATTCTGCCTTGTTAGCTTGTTTCTCATAGTCTTCCAGCTTCTGTTCCATTGTCTACAGGAGCGAGATGATTAAGATATTAGATCAAATAAAACCCAAAAAAATGTTGAGATTTGCAAGTCCAGCTTTCAAGTTTCATATAGATAGATAAATACTAAATAGATAATTACTTGAGAGTAAGATGGATATATTAATATATAGATATATCACGGCGGACTAGGGTAAATATGAACTCAAACCGGACCGGTCCCTTGTACCTAGGTCGGGGCACGTTCCATTTTTTTCTAGCCGTTTTGTTTACAGTTAATTTCAACCGTAAAAAAATTAAAATTTCAGTTAGCCGTTAATTTTAAAGGTCAACGGAACATTCGTTCCGTTAACGGAACACACATTCCGCTTACGGCATTTACCGTTTTTTTATTACCGTTAGTTAACAATCTTAATTTTATTAACAGCGTTAACGGAAAATTATCAACAATAGTAAACGGCTCTAGCCGTTAATGGTACCATTATTTCAAAATTAACACCATTAATGGTGCAAAATGATGAAAAAAATATCGTTAACGGCCTGTGCCGTTCCGGTTGATTACAGTATTACCGGCAAATAACATTTTATCGACGGTTTATAAATACAGAAGACAACATTTAAAAACATCAAATGCGTAAATTTTTTTCTTTCATAAAAAAAATTCATGCAATCTTACATGAACGAAATTTAGCGTTTTTAGCTTTTAGTTCACACTTTTAACCGTTTTTTTCAAAACAGCTAATTCGTTTCGTTAACGATTTAAATTATCGGTTTTTGCAGTTCGTTAACTGACTCTTTCGTTTATTTTCGAAAACCTCCATTTCGTAATTAAGTCAGCTCAGGATCAAATTCTAATGCAAACAGCACTGAATAACCTCTATGACTGGTCAGTCAAGTGGGGGATGAAATTCAATGTGAGTAAATGTAAAATTATTCACATGGGAAAAAATAATCCACGCTATGAATACCACATTGGAGGGGGAAACTCCAATCAGATACAAAGGAAAAGGACATTGGAGTGCTAATTAATGATAACTTAAAACCGAGTTTGCAGTGTCAGAAAGCAGCAAACACAGCTATGGCTGTTCTGAACCAGATCCTGAGGGCTTTCACCTACAGAGATAGAACTACATATATAAATCTGTACAAGATATATGTAAGACCTCATCTTGAGTTCTCCTCTCCAGTCTGGAATCCATGGTTAACTTCAGATGTTGAAAGGTTAGAAAATGTCCAGAAAAAAGCTCTAAAACAGGTTATGGATTACAAGAAACCGATTATCTAACAAGGGTAAAAGAACTTGGTCTGACTACACTGGAGGAGAGAAGAACATACACCGATCTTGTACAAACATACTAAATCATACATGGAAAAGATGATGTGGACAGAAAGATTTGGTTTGAGCTGTATGGTGACACTGAAAGGAGAGTAACCAGAACAAGTGAACAGTCCCTTTGTATAGTAGCTTCCAGACCCAATTTGGATATAAGAAAACACTTCTTCTCTAATAGAATAGTTCAGCAGTGGAATGCACTACCTGATAGCATCAAAAATGCAAGAAATGTCAAACAGTTTAAAAACATGTATTTGAGCCAAGTGCCCCTACCCAGATGAAGTAATCTGTCAAACCTCTGCTCTCGGAAATGGTATGGGTCACCAGTAAAGCTGACACTTCTTCCTTGGATCAAAATGGTCCCTTAGAAGTTCCTCTTCAAGTAAACAAGTAAACAAGTAAACAACGGAACTTTGCCCAGTCCTACTTGTACCAGCTTAGTGAAGCGCTACACGTACCGGCCCGACCCTATTCTTTACCAGCTAGGTTTAAACTTTGATGGCGCGGCAAGACTTCTTACAGTGCCCTGCCTATCATAGGTCTATTTGACCGACCCTTCTAGCTTAGTTTAGTGCGATATAAATGGATAAAGAATTAATAAGAAGATGCTAAGATTGATTGGTAATCGATAGATTTATGACGGATGGAATATCAAGAAAACTATTTTCAAATTTAATTTCATCTTTTCCTTCAGTTTCTTTTCTGTGAAGAGTTTAACACTTTTCTCCTCGTTGACGGCAATCTTAACCTTCCTTGAGTCCTCCTGAATACAGGCAATAAATAAATTATTAAATAATACATCTTTTCTCCTCGTTGACGGCAATCTCAGGCAATAAATAAATTATTAAATAATGCATCTTTTCTCCTCATTGACGGCAATCTTAACCTTCCTTGAGTCCTCCTGAATACAGGCAATAAATAAATTATTAAATAATACATCTTTTCTCCTCGTTGACGGCAATCTTAACCTTCCTTGAGTCCTCCTGAATACAGGCAATAAATAAATTATTAAATAATACATCTTTTAACCAGGGTTGGAAAAAACCCGTATTTTTTTTCAACAAAATTAATTGTTTTTTTGGGGGTTTTAGATAAAAACGAGATTGTTAAAAAACAATAATTTGTTTCTTTCAAAAAACACAATAAACCCCAAATAAGCCCACTAAAGTGGGTTTTATTTTTTTGTGTGGTTTATTTGAGTCCTCCTGAATACAGGCAATAAATAAATAAATAAATATTTTTGAATAATTCATCTTTTTAACGGTTATCTCATGGTTATTAGCAATCCTAACCTTCCTTAAAGGGAGTGTTCGCGAAAAATGAAAGGGGTATAGGCTTACGGCGAAAAATAAACGCTTTTGATTGCTACTAATCTATTTCTATCTGTTGCGTCTATAAGGAGAAAATTATTAAAAACGACTCATAACGAAGAACGTAGTGTCCATACAAATTCAGAAAGATGCAACACTCAACTCGGATCGTAAACATATCAATTTAACTCCCAACAAATTATTCAGATATTACAAACAATAGTCATCGATTATTTTTCATAATTGATATTTAAAAATATTTCTTTATTTTTCATGATCTGAGAGTTACTTTTGAAAAAATTTATTTCATTTAAAAAAAGCAAAAATATTAAAAAAATAATCGTTAACTATCGTTTGTAATATCTGAATGATTTGTTTAGAATTAAATTGATTATTTACGATCTGAGTTGAATGTTGCAACTTTCCGAATTTGTATGAACGCTACGTTCTTCGGTACGAGTCATTTTTAACAATTTTCTCCTGATAGACGCAACAGATAGAAGTAAGATTAGTAGCGATCAAAAGCGTTTATTTTTCGCCGTAAGCCTATACCCCCTTTCATTTTTCGCGAGCACTGCCTTTAAGTCCTCATGAATACATGCATTACATGAAGGAATTTCTCACTTCAAAAAAAAAATCTAATAAACCAAGGCTGGGAATATTTGTGTTGGATGTCTATAAACACGAAATCCAGGGGAAAAACTTAAAAATGACTTAAATCAAAATCCTTAAAATGAAAATCTAACGACGGGGGTGAATATTTTCTCGAAGAATCATTTCCCCCTTTAGAAAATATGTATGTTTGAGCAAAGCGCAAAATTTTTTAGGGTTTCATTTTCCCAATTTAACCTGTGACCTCTGATGTGTACCTGAACTAAGTCCACTTTAGAGATAAGTTCTCTCTTCTCGGCCTCAAGAACCTGGACTCTGTCCTCCAGGGACTCTGCAGCAGACTCGAACTCTGTGACCTGACGGTCCAGGTCTTCACAAAGGCCTTAAACATTATTTTTGTCAATTTGCAAAAAAATTAAAAACTACTAAATTAAATGGTTGGTTTCAGAAAAACTGTAGAATACTAGAGCGGATATAAATACTAAATACTAAAAAACAAAACTGCTATTTATCAAGAACAATAAAAAAAAGTGGAAACATCAATTCCAAGATTTGTTAGAACCATTTTTGAAGCAAAAAAATGTATTCAAATTCTGAAAAAAATCTGAAAATCTCTGGTTTGATTTAATACAACACCTTTAAGAGCATCGTTGTTGATCTGGATAGATTTGAACTTCTCCTTTTCCTCGGAAAATCCTTGGATCTCCTTCTCCAGTCTTTCAATCCTCCTCTCATATCCTTGGAACATTTATTTAGTATTTTTTTTTATTCTATGTGTATAATTGTCTATCTATTCGTCTGTCGTGAGTCCTGTCCTTCTGACCATATCTATCCATCCGTACATCTGTCCACCTTTCCGTCTGTCCATCTACGTATGAAAGTCTGTCCTCTAGCACCTGAGGGGGGGGGGGGGGCACGAGTCCCAATGCAGAATGAATAGAAAAAATGGCAAATATCAATATTACAGGGATAAGAAATCTAATAAAGATATTGGAGAAATTATACAAGCTAGTTTTTAAAAATATTCTTATCTTTCTCAATTAATAATGCTAAAGGCTATTGTAAACATTTAATGTAAAAAAAGTTCCAAACTGTATTGTATTGACTTTTGTTATTTTAAAGAGTTCAAACTCTACAGAATATACTGATCTAAGTTCATAATATAACTGTGCCGGTATTTAACATGTTATAAGTATGACAAAGAGAGCCTGCCTCTTAAATCTTTAAATAAGTGAGAGTTTTTCCAGATTTTTGCCACAAACTCTGATATTTTTTTCCCTTTATCTTTGCAACCCAATGTCGTAGATTTCAAACTTTGAATTCTTTCGGTAAAATAATCTAAGTTTGAAATATCAAAGGTTTACACCACTCGGTGCTAAGATTTAGGGGTTAGTATATTCGAGTTTGTTCCAAATCTAGAGAACATTCTCAACCTGGCAAATTTCTAATTGATTTTCATTTTTAATAACTGATAAGGATTATCTTCTTTGACAGAAATTCTATAAAATCTAAAATGACATATTTGCATCTGTTTTATACTGACTTGAGATTATTTATAGGTTAAATGTATTTAAATGTTTTTTAAGAAAATATAAGTCATTATTTCTTGTAATTAAATCTGTAGTTAAACCATATGGGTACTTAACAGATTTTATTTTGCGCTTCGCGCTCACATTCAACGAAATTAACTCAAATCGTTGATTTTACAGCTGTTGAAAGTATACATTTTTTAACAACCAGGAACAAAAATCTATTTGAATTGAGCACATTCAAATCTGGATAAAACATCTGAAAATTTCCTTTTTTTGACTTCAACAAATACTTAAAAAAGCACTTTTTTTAGTTTTTTAAATTTTTTTTTTTAATATTTTGCCCCTCCCTACCAAAAGTGCTAGTTGCGCCTCTGCATCTATTTGTCCATCAACGTCTGTCAGTCTGTTTGGCCTGATATCTATCCATCTGTCCATCTACGTCTGTACGTCTGTCCGCCTGCCTGTCTATCTGTCTAACTGTCCCTCTGTCCGTCTAATCATTTCTCCAACCATTCATCTGTCTGTATTTCTATCAGCCCATTTTAAATCTGTTCATCCTTTCGTCTCCCCACGTTAATCATGGTGTTCCTTTATTAATTCTATATCGTCCCTGTATAGTCCCTATACCGTTTCTATATCTTCCCTGAATAGTTCCAATACCGTTTCAACATCGTTCCTGTATAGTCCATATACAGTTCATAAATCGTCTTTGTACAGTCCCTATGCCGTTCATAAATCGTCCTTGTATTGTCCCTATACCGTTCATAAAACGTCTCTTCATAGTCCATAATCCGTTCGTAAATCTTCCCTGTATAGTTCCTATAACGTTCATAAATCGTCCCTGTATAGTCCCTTTGCCGTTCAGAAATCATCCCATTACCGTTCATAAATCGTCCAATGTCTGGCTGTTTCTACCTGAAACCTCAGTCTCCAATCTCCGTTTCTCCATGGATATCTCCAACTTCTGCTGTTTTATCTTCTCCAGGTCCTCCTTCATCTTTTCCATCTTCTCATTGCTCCTCTCCAAACCCTTCACCTCGAGATCCAACCTATCCTTCTCTGCCTTTATATCTCCCAGCTCCTTCTCTGAAAATAAAAGATACGGTAAAACGTAATTTAAAACAAACCTCAATGCAACGAGTCAACATTCTTTGAAATTAAGGAAAAGTCAATGAGCCAAAATAAATACCATTTATTAAATCAATCAAGTTCAGGCATTACTCCCTATTTTTAGAAAGTTAAACTTATTTTAATTCAACAGAATCAGCGTTAAATGTTAATACATAAATATGTTCTACTTTTGTAGTCGATCCGTAGACGTGAAACTACTTTACAAACAGTGGTTATATCTAATATCTATACAATAAAGACGCTTAGTATGTAAAAGTTTTGATTTCCAACAAGCTTTTTTCAAATTACTACAAGTAATCAGAGAAGCTGTTTCTTTTAATGTTTATGTATCCTTGCTGTTTGAAAGCTGGGAAAAAATTTAAATCGAAAGTCAACTTTATTGTATTAATAAGTACGAATTTTGAAATTTAAAGTCAACATTATTGTATTAATAAGTGCGAATTTTGAAATTTAAATTAAAAATGTGATAGGTTATGGATCAAAAGAAAGTAGGCAGAAAAATACCTTGAAAAATATTAATTACCTAGCTCCGATATTCTGGTCTCCAATTCGGTAATCTTCTCCTTAGATTTATCCTCCTTCTCTCGGTAATATTTTACTAAACAAAATCTTGAATATACCTTTAATTTCAGAGTAGGTAATGAGCAGAAGACGGAAATAAAATCGCCCAAATGAAAAAAATCATTAACGCACAGAAGACGGGTTTGGATTAGTCCGATTACGGTGGCACATTTACAATTACTATGTACAACTATAAGTTGCTAAATCAATCTGTGTTCTCAGCTCCCCGTCCCTAATTCTGGCCACAGCACTCGGTCCCCTAGCCGTAGCACACGAAATAGAAACTTGATCAACCTTATCTAATCCAACATTTTTTTAAACACAATATACTTACTCAGGGAATGAATTCAAGACTTCTACGAACGTCCTACTTCTATATTTTAAACTCGACATGACTATACTAAATCAAATCAGACTTCTAGGGACGTCCTACTTCTATATTTTAAACTCGACATGACTATACTAAATCAAATCAGACTTCTAGGGACGTCCTACTTCTATATTTTAAACTCGACATGACTATACTAAATTAAATCAAGTGTACCCCAAACACAAAAATAAAATTACCTATTCCACTCTTTTTCTCAGTTTCTCTCTTCTCTATCCTAAGATCCAGCTTGACCTCTCTCAACTCCTTCTCCAGTATCATCACCTTCTCCAGCAACTGAACAAAAAACAAGATTAAAGGGACTGTAAGCGTAAATTTAAAAAAAAGGCAGTGCTCGATTTACAACGGTACCCTTAAAACTAAAAGCGTTGTCCAATCAAGTATAAATTAGACAACTGTGTTATAGTTTCTTAAAACTGTTTATTATCCTTAGGTTTCTTTAGGCTTTCCTTGCTTATAACAAGAGCAGTTAAGAAATTATCGGAATGAAACACTTAAAGAAAATTGGGCATTGTCATTTTGGCATGAAGGGTCACTTGAAATTACACTTCCAGTTCTTTTGAAGGGGGAGGTGTCTAATGATGGAAAGAAAATTTATTCAAATTTTAGATGTGAAACAAGTTTACCAAGGTCTCAAGATTTCAACTCAGGATTTTTGTAAATGATGCAAAAACAGAAAATAAAGATTCAAGCGTAGCCTATTTGGTTATCATTTCATTACACAAAAATAAATATTTCTACCTCTGTAGATTCCGCTTCAGCTTCCTTCTCTTCTTGAATAGTTTTCTCAAGTTCTACTTTCTTCTGCTCAATCTAAACATTTTCACCAGGGGGTCAATCATAACTTTTAAACAAGATTTTTTCTTCAATGTTAGAATTTTGTTTACTGCCGGATTTGATTTCTTAAATTACAGAGTTACCCAAAAAGAATGAAACAGACGATATAATCAATGTGTTATAAAAATTTTTTTCAAGAAACAATTTTTTTCTTCTTCAAAATTCGATTTTTTAAAATTACAAGGGCAATGCCGGGCCCTTCAGCTAGGTAGATTTAAAAAGAGTTTACTGTAAAGAATATACTTTTTGAATTATCTTTTCTACACCATTTTTTTAAACTTAAAGAAAAATAATAACTTCATTTAATCATATTAAAAGAGTTTTAGAACTCCACCCCCTTAATTCTCATCAATTGTGGGTAATCCCTGAATCTATCATTCATTTAGAGAAATTAGACAATTATACAATCGTTGAAGTATGTTACCTCAACAATTACAACCTCGCAATCCTTAACCTTCCCCTTGAGCTCGGTATTCTCCTTCTCCTGCTTCCTCACCACCTCCTTCAACCTGTCTTCCTCCCTCTTCTTCTCCTCCACCAGGTCCTCCAACTTTTCCAGCTTCTCTTCCAGCTCTAGGACCTCCTTCCTGCCCTTCTCCTTCACCTCCTCCCGCCTCTTCTTCTGCAGATCATCGATCTTAGCCTGGACAACCAACAATTCAAATATCAATATTCAGAAGTCAAGATCAGGGGTTGTAAACTTGTAAATTATTTGGACGCCAAATAACAAGATTTAAAATGCTTTAAACCAAAAAATGCATCCATTTTCCCAAAATTAAAAAAAAGGAAAACAAAATGATTCCTGCAGAATTCGGTGTACAACTTTTGGCGAAAATAAAAAAAAATTGCATACCGAGAAATATCCAGGAGAAAACGAAACAACAAGCATTAAGCAACTGTTTAAAATTCTTTCTTTTTTTAAACTTAAAAGTTGTATGTATCAAGGAGTCTTCAATTTAAATATAGATAACCAGAGGCCGAGACTTCACCAGGCCACCTTATAAATAACTTTAAATTGCATTAAAGGTTAAGTTAACCTCTCAGAGTTAAGTTAAAATCTTAAGATTAAGTTTACTCTTAGGACTAAGACAAAGTTAAACTCTTAGGATTAAGTTAACTCTTAGAACTAAATTAAAATATTAGGATTAAATAAACTCCTAAGATTGGGTTAAGTTGTTAGGGCTAAGTTGAACTCTTCAGATTAATTTAAACTCTTAAGCTTAAGTTAAACTCTTAGGGTCAAGTTAATCTCTTAGGATTAAGTTATACTCTTAGGATTAAGTTAAACTTTTAAAATCAAGTTAAACTCTTACAATCAAGTTAAACTCTTAGAATCAAAATAAACTCTTAGAATCAAGTTAAACTCTTAGCATTAAGTTAACTCTTAGACCTAAGTTAAAATATCAGGATTAAGATAAACTCTTAGGATTAAATTAAACTTTTAGGATTAAATTAAACTATTGGTTTCCTGAAGAGTTTCGAACACTTTCTCTAATTCTTTAATTTTATTCTTCCAATCCTCCTCCTTCTCCTGGAACTCCTTCTTCAACCTGTTCACCACCTTATCCTTGTCTAGATCCTTCTTCTCCAACACCAGGTTTAGCTTACCAATCTCCTTGGTCAGGGTCTGCTCATTAGCTTTCCCACTCTCAACTTGGTCTCTACACATTCAAATATGTATCAATTATTTTAAATATTATTTAAAATGAAGTTTAGTACAATTCTATTTTAGTAGATCATCTTTCAGACTGGATCAATTAAAGGGTGTCCCACATCATATTAGATCGTCACATGGGTCTAAATTACGATTTTCGGGACTGATCAGAAAATTTAAGAAGAATAATTTTGCACAAATACATAAGGCTAATATAAAAATTTCCTTGCAGAAAATGCTCGGTTTTTTGAGTTTAATATGTTTATTTTGGCGTAATAGCTTAAGGAGATAGTCTAATATGATATGGGACGCTCTGTATATACATTTACCTTCCAGATCTTATTAGGATTTCATTTATGCAATATACAATCCGAAGATCGTACTGCCGCAGAAATGCTTCAAAGTTGCCTCGCCTTGACTAAACTCAAAAAAACTAAATGCCCCTTCCCTTAGAGACTGCACATTTTGGCATAATAAACTATAGTTTTTATAGCATTTTAAGCATGTATTTTCAGGATTTTAACATGGACCAGCAAAATTAGGCTTTTAGATTAGCGAAATTCAATAAAAATGGTTGCATACGAAAAAAAAAGTTTTTTAATAAGGAATGTGTATTGATTAAGAAATAGAAACCAATACCAACTTTAATCGATTCTCCGTGAAACTGACCAAACACACAAACAACAACTATAATTCCGTAGAAGGCAGGGCTGAGACTTGGTTAAAAATAACCGTAAATACGATTATTTACTTTGAATATTATCAATGCTTAGGATCCATTTAATTTTGATGCGGATCCGGATCCGCACTGGAAAAAATGGATCCGGATCCAGGTCATTTCTTTCAGATTTACTGATTTTTTTTATAACTTGATGAACCATTCAGAAATGAGGAAATTTTTATAATCTCTCTTTTTTCAGCAGTTCAGATTTGACATTTAGGAGTAAAATTTTTTTGGGGGCAGTTTTTGGTTGATATTTTACCCCTTGGATCCAGATCCAAAGCACTGAATAATATGGTTTATGATGGTTTATGATACTATCTCCTACCTTAATGTTGCTATTTCTGATATTGCCTCGGTCAACTCAGTTCTCATCTGGACCACAGTTGTATTCACCTAGGACAAATAGGGAACTTACATTAAAGGGACAAATAGGGAACTTACATTAAAGGGAAAAATAGGAAACTTGCATTAAAGGGACAAATATGGAACTTACATTAAAGGGACAAATAGGAAACATACATTAAAGGGAAAAATAGGGAACTTACATTAAAGGGACAAATAGGGAACTTACATTAAAGGGACAAGGGACAAATAGGGAACTTACATTAAAGGGACAAATAGGGAACTTGCATTAAAGGGACAAAAAGGGAACTTACATTAAAGGGACAAATAGGGAACTCATATTTAAGGGACAAATAGGGAACTTTTAAAATTCAGTGATGGTGATGGACCAAACCTCTGTAGAGTAAAAAAGTAGATGTTAGTTCCACATTTATTGAAAATATATTTCGGTCTGGGTTGACCCTCGTCAGTTCTAACGATATAATAACCATCAAAATCGATAAAAAAAAATAAAAAAATGTAAAAACCTTTTAAAGAATTGGACATAAAAAACTCTTTTTTAAAAACATACTGAATTACAGTTAACAATTAAAGAAAACTATTTTTTTCTGTTCATTAGGGAACTTACATTAAAGGGACAAATAGGGAACTTACATTAAAGGGACAAATAGGGAACTTGCATTAAAGGGATAAATATGGAACTAACATTATAGGGACAATAGGGAACTTACATTAAAGGGACAAATAGGGAACTTACATTATAGGGACAATAGGGAACTTACATTAAAGGGACAAATAGGGATAATATGTGAAAAGCTAATTCGTAATAATTTAGATTAAATGATAATGTTTCCAGGAAAGAAAGGGGCCAATTTCTTTAAAAAGGTGTTTTTTAACAATAAATAACAATTAATTTTTTTTATTTATAACAATTTAAAATTATGGTTTACCTCTTCAGTTTCAGATTTGTCCATATGAAGATTGTCAATATCTCTCTGAAGTTTTTTCAAATCAACCTGGAATATTGAGAATTTATACTTCAGATCAAAAAACTTTTATATTCATTGTATAATGTACATCAAGAAATCAGAAAATGTAAAAATAATAAAAAAAACGCAAAACTTTGAAAAATGTGTGTTTTATAATCTTTGACAATAATTTTTTTCATCATTAGAATGTGCATCAAAAATATATTGCGGAAACCACAAACAATAAACATAAACCAGGAAGAACAAAGAAATTAAAGGGGGTGTTCGCGAATAATGAAAGAGGGTATAGGCTGATATTAAGTTGAATTCGAAAACGTGTAATACCAAAGAACACAAATTCACGGTTTTGCATTACTCCACTCAGATAGTAAAAAGTTCAATGAAATCTATAATTAATCATTCCTTTATAAAAAGCTGGTTTTTTGGTATGCAACAATTTTCATTTAATCCCGCCCCTTTTAATCGATTTAATATTTACAAAGGAATGTCAATTTAAACCCTCTCGGGATTAAATGATAAACCCGAGAGCGCCTGAGAGTAAATGATACATTCAGATATTACATGTACATCCTATAATTAAAAAAATATAGAATTCAATTCTATATCAGCCTATACGCCCTTTGTTTTTTCTCGAACACTCCCTTTAACTTAAAATATTAATACCTGAGCTGATCTGAATTTAGATTCTAGATCTTGGATAGTTTTCTTGTCAGCAGTGTGTAGAGCAGCAAAACTTTCAACCTCTGCAGACCTGAACAATGAACAATGAACATGTTGTGAATTCACAATTGTAAATAATAATAGAGTTCCATGCTCCCTAGTAAGAGTATGTTTGTAGCCTGACAATCTAACAAAAGCCAAACGCCTAAGGTTATTGAACTCGTAGTATTTTTGCAGCCTGATGATCCAACAGGTCAGACCCCAAAGGATATTGAACCCTTCTTTATCTTGTTTATCTGGATTACCAGGCCAGTTGTTATCGAGTATCTGATCAGAAGAGTCTGATGGAAATATATTCGCCAAAGGCAAATATTGTGCTGCTATTTGAGATCCAATTTATTAATTTATCGAGCAGTTAGTATAATTAACATGTAAATATAGTTTTGTGTACAAACATGTTTCATTATTCCACTCAATTTTAGCCTTTTGCTTTCAATCCTTTTTCTTTAATATCAATCAAATAATTGAGTCAAAATAACTATTTTAAAAAATCAATTTAAAAACCAATTAATCATACAAAAAATCTATCTTTAAATCAATCGAAAAAAAAATCAATAAATCGATCATGTATTTCGTTCTATGTATCAAATTGAATTATCTTATCTAAACAAACAATTTTTTAAGACAAAAAATCGAAAAAGCTTAAACTTTGCTCACGTTCATTTTTAAAACAAAATCAAATAAAAATAAGTTTTCAAAAACAACACTAATATTAATAAATTAATATTTGATGGATCAATAAAAAGTAATCAAATATTTATCTTGAACAAAAACTAAAACCTACTTGATCTTAATCTCTGCATTTTTCTCCGCTAGTATCTGATCTCTCTGCTCTATAATCAGCTGTAGTGCATCCACTTTTCCCTAATAATCAAAATTTTAAAAATGCGAGGAAATTCAAATGAATAAATGCGGGAAGATTAAAAAACAAATGCAGGAAATAGTTACTAAACCTCGATACTTCTGCTCTCGTTGAGTGCTGATGTTGTTTCTGAAACAACCTCCTTAAGTTTCGAATTCTCGTGCTCCAGCTGTTTAAGCGTCTAGTACAAATATTAAAGATAAACAAAGAGTCAAAAATCACTAAATGGACAAACCAATGATAAAATAAAAATGCGTTACAAGAAAAAAAACCGTTAAATAGATCTGAGCCCGCGATTTGAAAACTTCGGCTCGAGCCGTAATTCCTTAAACCCGACTTTTATACCCAATCTTTGACCCACCTCTGACGACAGCTTGTGTCACGTGATTGAAAGCTGCAAGATCTTCGGCTCGACTTAAGGAGTTAGGCCCAATGAAAATAAAACCGACCTTGGTTGGTTTTAGTGGAGAATAAGGCTCAATGCTGTGTCTTGTTCTCATAAAAACTGGGAATGTGCCAATTCCTACCATGAAAATCCACCAAATAGAATATTAAACCGGTTTACCGGTTTTTTGAACTCAACTCTCTAGAAAATAAGATGCGGCTTTAATCCGAAGGCTCAAGCCGTAAATAAGGTCCAACGACAGCTTAGACCCGAGCCGTATTTTCCCGATTTTTTTTAATCGCGGGCTCTGATCGTACTGCAAAACAAAAGAAGCGTTTTGATTAATATTATAAACTCGTTGATACTCCACCAACGTAAACGTGTGCAACTTCAAAAATCAAGAGAATTTGGATATTAAAGAAATTCATTTCATTTCACGAAATATATATGACCATATAAGTGTACAGTTCAAAGCCAGAACAGTTCAGAAGACATTTTGTAGATAGGAAAATGGGATAGACAGAATATCCACCTATGAAATGTTATTATACACACATCTTTTGTTTCTTGTAACTTTGAGCCAAGCGCCCAAGCTTTTTCCCTTAAATATTACCACGTTAGTTATTCGTCCTAACTAATATTTTTTAATAAGAAACAATTTAGACTACATTAAGCGTCATTTTAAGCCCCCTAAGACAAAAAAGCAAGGTAAAATAACCACACACAGTTTAAGCAGTTTCCTCCAAAAGAATTTTGGGAATTTTCATGATTAAACTGAATGCATGGAAAAAACACAAGTATTTCCTTTTACAGTATATAGAGCAGAGTAAAACATTTCAAAGTTAAAGTATCAAAATACATTTATTCCACAAAAAGGCAGTTAATCTTTGAAAATATAAAAATTTAAAAATTAACAAGGAATAGGAGAGCAAACGAAAAGAGAACATGTTAAAAGAAGTTGTTAAAAAAATTTGTTAAATGAATTGATTAACAGTTAAAGAAGTTACAGATAATTTTAGAAGTCAGTTAAGGACGATTAATTTGCTTCCAAATTCGTGAGCAATCCCTTTATCGTGAATTAACCCATAAACCTAGGACAGTTTGTGTAAAAAATCACCAATTTGGATTCAGAGAAAAAAGAACAGGTTATGTTAGTTTTAGATACAAAAAAAAACCCGAAAAAATTGCAAAACAACAAAATTTTATTTTTAATTTTTCGCCCGAAATTTAGAAGATTACCCCTTAAATTAATAGAAAACAACTGAAACAATCAAGTATTAAGAAAAAAAAGCATGCAACAAAATTCAGGGGTGCATATTTTATGTTGTAAGTTCAGTGCTTAGGATCCGGATCCGGATCCATTGGATCCGCAAGATTTTGACTTCCTGGATCCGGATCCGCAAAAATATGCGGATCCACGGATCCGGATCCAAGGGGTAATATATCAACCAAAAACTACAGAAAGTTTTTTACTCCTAAAACCCAAATCTGAACTTCTGAAACAAAGAGAGATTATAAAAAATTTCCTCATTTCTGAATGGTTCATCAAATTTTAGGATAAAAATAAGTGAAAAAAAATAAAACAAAAAATTAGAAAATTATTTTTTGTTAAAAAAAATCAATAAATCTTAAAGAAATGCCCTGGATCCGGATCCGGATTTGGATCCGGATCCATTATTTTTCAATGCGGAAACCGGATCTGCATCAAATTTAAATGGATCCTAAGCACTGGTAATAAATACAACAACTTTTATTAACCCAAAAATTGTGTTATATTCTTTTTGGACAATTTCGTGAACTTCAGTTTAAATTCGGAGATAAAAATTGAACACTGTATGTCTGAGGAATGATGGGAAATATATACCCCTTTATACAACACTGCCGTACTATATTTGTGTTTAGTATTTATTTACTGTTGCTATATCTTGAATTGATGCAAGTCCAGGGCCCAGAATAGACAATTTCTTAATTAATCAATAATTTCATCAATAAATGGAAAAAACATGAATTAATTAAAATATGAATGGAGGAATTAGAACCAAATTTAAATGATAAATAAAAAAATAACGAGGAAGAGGTGAGTGATTTCGTTAAAGGACAGGGGTGTATATTTTCTCCAAAAATAATTCTCCCCCTCGAAAATAAATTTTTCCTCCAGATTTTTTTCACTAAATTAGGATAAAAATAATGAAGGGATAAATGAAAGGATAATGATTAACGAATGAATGAATTAAAGAAGATAAAGGATGAATAAATAAATGGATAAACAAATAACTACGAAAGAAATAATGAAAAAGATAGAAAAGAATGTAACAAAAGATGAACAATAGGAAGGATGAATGAATGAATGAATGAATAAATGAATATAGCTCTCACCTCTGATCTTTTCTCCTCTAAAGCTGCAACATTCTCAAGTCTCTGTTTATAATCCTTGAGTTTGTTCTTTAACTGGGTCTTAATACCCTTAACACTCTCAAGTTCTACAAAACCAATAGTTTCAACATTCAGAATTCAGACCAATCTCTATGTCTAATTGCAAAAAGCTCCTTACTTGTGTCCTAATTAGTCCTCAAAAGTGTATCCTAATATTTTTGAATACTTCCGTCTGTTGGTTTGCAGTTTTTGCCACGAGCTGAAATTTACTAATCCTAATATCTCTGCAACCAGATGGTGCAAACCTTTGATAATTCAAACTTAGATTATTTTATCTAACAGATTTTATAATATGAAATATCAAAGGTTTCAACATTGGGTTGCAAAAGATAAAGGCATAAGAAAGTTTGAGTTTGTGGCAAAAACTCGATTCATTTAAAAAACTACTAGAAAAAGTTTCTGTTTATTTTAATCTTAAAACGTTGTTTAAACGTTGTAAAAACATTGTAAAAACATTGTAAAACATTGTAAAAACGTTGTAAAAACGTTGTGAAAACGAAATATGTAAAATTGAATCTATTCCTGATTTAGTAGCTTTCAGTTCTCTTCGTGTTGAACTCAGAGTTGTTTCCAGCTCAGAACTTTTATCCTAAAATAAAACAGAAGTATTAAAAATGAAAGTAAAATTATATAAGTCTTTATAATAGTCCATCAACAGAAAGTATATATGCGCATACATTTCTAACAAAAATCTTCTTTAATTATCTCTGTACCTGTTACTCCTAGTCTACAGTCCCTTTAATTATCTCTCTACCTGTTCCTCCTAGTCTACAGTCTCTTTAATTATCTCTCTACCTGTTCCTCCTAGTCTACAGTATCTTTAATTATCTCTCTACCTGTTCCTCCTTGTCTACAGTCTCTTTAATTATCTCTATACCTGTTCCTCCTAGTCCACAGTCTCTTTAATTATCTCTACCTGTTCCTTCTTGTCTACAGTCTCTTTAATTATCTCTCTACCTGTTCCTCCTTGAGTTCAGTTCTAAGTTTGTCCAACTTTTCCTCCTCTTTCTTAGCCCACTTGTTCCGTACCTAAAAACAATAAAAAATGGATAATTAAACTAATTATTCTGTAAGATAATTCTTATTGGTTGAAGTTGAACGTTTTCGACATCTTACAAAATAATCACAAAAAAATCATACAATATTTTTTTTTAAATAAAAAACTCTTACATCCTGTAGAACTTGAAGAGTTTTATGTTCGGTGGCCGACCTCTCTTGCCTCTCAATCTCCAGAACTCTCTCAAGGTTTTTGATGTTGGTCTTGAGCTGCGTATTCTCATTCTCCGCCATGGACAGCTCGTAGGTCAGCTTCTCTGTAGCTTCAAAATCCCTTTGGCTCGTCTCATGAGTTCTAGATTAGTGATAAATATACTCATTTATATATATATGAAAAAAAAATATATAACTGAGAGAAGGACTGATTCTTTAATCAATTCGTCCCCCTCCTCCTCCTCCTACTCCTCCCCATGAGGCAGGGTGGAATTCTGTACAATATAGACCCCTGAGAGAAGGACTGATTCTCCCCCCCCCCTCCTCCTTCTCCTCCCCATGAGGGAGGGTAGAATTCTGTACAATATAGACCCCTGAGAGAAGGACTGATTCTTTAAAACAGCAAGATACCTTGTAGTGCTGAATATCTGCTGCTCTAACTGAAATATTCTACAAAACAAATAAATGATGAAATTTTGTAATTGTAAAAATCTGTTTTTATGTCGTAAACACCGTAAAATATTATATATTGACCTAAAATATTTTCTCACTAAAGAAAAATTTTAAACCATAAATAAAAGCCATGGAATTTATATTTCTGTGGGTTGTGAAATATGAACATTTTCTTTATCGTCATTAGTGTTCCTGAGTTTGTAGTTCTCTAGTTCAGAAGCTTTAGTTTTAAGTTCAGTTTCCAGACTTGTAGATTCCTTGGTCTCTAGACTCTTCAGCTTACCCTAGTACAAGAATATATTACATATTTGTAGTTTTAAGTTCAGTTTCCAGGCTTGTAGATTCCTTGGTCTCTAGACTCTTCAGTTTACCCTAGTACAGGAATATATTACATATTTGTAGTTTTAAGTTCAGTTTTCAGACTTGTAGATTCCTTGGTCTCTAGACTCTTCAGTTTACCCTGGTACAAGAATATATTACATATTTGTAGTTTTTAGTTCAGTTTCGAGGCTTGTAGATTCCTTGGTCTCCAGACTCTTCAGTTTACCCTAGTACAGGAATATATTACATATTTGTAGTTTTTAGTGCAGTTTTCAGACTTGTAGATTCCTTGGTCTCCAGACTCTTCAGTTTACCCTAGTTCAAGAATATATTACATATTTGTAGTTTTAAGTTCAGTTTCTAGACTTGTAGATTCCTTGGTCTCTATAGACTCTTCAGCTTACCCTAGTACAGGAATATATTAAATATTTGTGGTTTTAAGTTCAGTTTCCAGACTTATGTGGAACTAACATCTATATTTTTAAAAATGAGGTTTGGTCCATCACCATCACCGAATTTTAAATCTAAAAGAAAGCTTTTGTATTTTGGATAGTAAGAGCAGATTTTAGAGGGTTTAGAGCCCAAAAAAGTATTTATGGCAAACTTAAGAAACAATAAGTATTAAAAAACTCTTCCCTACAAAGATTAGAAACTCAAAAAAAAAAATTCTGTTTTTAAGCCAAATATAAAAATAGCAATCATCTACGATTGGAAACAGATATCTACAAGAGGGGGGGGGGGGTAATTAATAATTTAAATACAAACCCCTGTGCAGTACTTACTTTATCTGAAGTAAAGGTGAACCCAATGAAAGGAAGATGTTTGAGTGTCTTCTTGTCAGTAAGACTGGAGATATCAATGCTAGAAGGTTCGTCCTCAATAACATCAAAGTTGGAAGTATCATCTGCCCTTTTCACCTTAATGTAACAGATATCAACCAACATGACTCAAAAATCAACCAACAAGATTCAGAAATCAACCAGCATGACTCAGAAATCAACCAAAATGACTCAGAAATCAACCAACATGACTTAGAAAACAACCATCTAATAAACAAACAAACTGTATTGAAAACTTGAGCTCAAATCAGTTTTAAAGAATTGAAAAATGTTGAAAATTGGTGAAGTTACGAGGAATAGTAATTTAGGAATGTGTTTTTTTTGTCCTAACTGGGTAATTTTTTTTAAAATTCGATTTGTAAATTTAATTGAACTTGGGTATTCAAGCCGGTTTCAGCAATACCCATATCAATAAACTTTTCAAAAATTGTATTCTCGGCTTCAAAAAATGCCTATTGTAAACATATCTTAAAATTCCTAGAAGAATACATTTTGGTTCTTGAAAATGATTCCAGAAAAATGTTTCACCCTAACTAACCAACCTGGGGCACATGAGGTGGTTTCTGGTTCCTCATATTGTTCCAATCAATATCTCCAAAGAACGGATGACGGATCAAGTTCTGATGTCCAATCCTCTTCGGTGCACTACTTAGCAGACGCTTAATCAAACTCTTCAGCTCACCAGAACATTCTTCATTAGAAGGGAACTCAACCTGACATTATTATTATTATTTGCAGACAACCAATCGTTCAATGAAATAGGGGTTAACAACTCGACATAAATATCAATTAAATAATTCTGGAGAAAAAGAGTAGCGCTTAGAATCCGCAATAAGCTTTCCTGCTCCGCAAAAAAATATGCGATCCAATGATTCGAAATCATGAGAAAAAAAAATAATTTCAACGTAAGATAAAATTGTTCGCACTCCAATCAACCATTTTAAGTTAAGATCATTAAACCTACATTAAAATCAAGTTAACATAAAACACCAGTTTCCAAATATAAATTTACAAATAAATTTTTGTTTGGCGAAAGAACGTAGAAAAATAATGTTTGATGAGCTGGCAAGTCTCTCTTTCACCTTCCCCCCCCCTCCCCCCCCCCCCCTCCCACTTCCTTCTTACTTTAATCCCAAACCTCAATTCTTTTTACAGTACAGTATAGCACGAATAATAAAGAGAAACGGGGCGAAATGATTTTAAGAAAATATATACCCCTGGAATATGTACACCGGGAAAGGGGAATAAACTACTACTCAAGGGTGGTCTCCAGTGATTTTGTAGCAGCAAAGTAAAAAAAAAGTTACAACTTACCTGCTTGTGCGCCATAATGTTTGAATAAGTGTTGATAACACTCCCGTCCAGGTCGGAGAAGGGGGTCTCCCCGAACATCATCTCGTAGGCGAGGATACCGAGGGACCAGTAGTCACACTCCGCGCCGTGGGACTTGGACCCAGTCTTACTCTGCAGGCACTGCAGCACCTCAGGGGCAATATATTCCGGGGTTCCAACAGGGATAACTTTAGTTACTAAACCTAAACAGAAAATATTTATGGGAACAAATGAAAAGATGTTCGAAAACGTAAAGCCCCACCTCCCCTTAGCTCTTTTTATTGCTGATTTTTACAAGAAAAAACAAGAACAATGCATTTTTTTATTTTACAAAACCCTAAACAGTTTTCTTTTATCTTTAAAAAGTTCTAAAAAGGGGGAAAATTCCGCAATTTGACAGATTAACAGCTACAAACTGGGCTCTTGCCCCAAACCTGACATTGATTATCAGATTAGGACCTAATCTCAGGTTAGAAGCTTCCTCCCCTCGGGTAGTACCTGCGGTATTGAGCCGAGCCGAGCTACCAAAATCCGCAATCTTGACATGTCCGGTAATGTCTAGCAATATGTTTTCAGGTTTGATATCTCGATGAACGTATCCCATCTTATGCAGATCATGGATACCAAGAGCAACCTAGAAACAAACAGAACAGATCAAATTATTTTTATAATGGTTACAGTATTCTTTAATCATATTATTCATAACCTGCTGTGTAAAATCTAATCCTGATATCCTACCTCTACTGTGTAGAATTTAACCTTGATATCCTACCTCTGCTGTGTAGAATCTAATCCTGATATCCTACCTCTACTGTGTAGAATCTAACCTTGATATCCTACCTATGCTGTGTAGAATCTAACCTTGATATCCTACCTCTGCTGTGTAGAATCTAACCCTGATATCCTACCTCTGCTGTGTAGAATCTAACTCTGATATCCTACCTCTGCTGTGTAAAATCTAACTGCAGGTTCCTCAAGCTTGTGTCCAGTTTTATCCAGGAGTGAAAGAAGATCACCTCCAGCATGGAACTCCATTGCCAGGTATAGATGAAGGTCATCCTAAACATTGAACTTGTAATTTTCGCTGGAACTTCAACGAAACCCTCCATCAACTGACTACATAGGCATGACAGATTTACAACAGTGCCCTGAACACCTTTTGTCTAAGAAAAACGACGATATCTTACTATTATTGCTACTCAACTAAAAGTTTTTATACGCTGTGGGTCGGGGAGACAACTCTAGTTTTTAGTCGCGTAAAATTATGACCAAAAAATGCACATTCAACATACCCCTTCTAAACAACATTTTTTATCTATAAAGTGTTGCTTTTCAAGTTGGCATTTCGTCTAAATGTAAAATTGAAATACAATACTTCCGCGAATTTTTCTGTGAACATTGTTATTTTATAAAATAAAAATTATTTCGACATTGTTTTGGGCAAAATTTTGGCCCGACGGTTCTGCCGTTTTAAAGTTTATAAACAAGCTAAAAATATATAGAGGTACCAAGTACTTATCTTTAGAAAGGTATATGTATATATTAATTCTATGACCTGGAAAGCATAATCAAGTTTTGTGAGCCATGAGCTGGTTGATCTGGCCATAATATCCCTCTCCTCCTCATAGAAAGCAGAGTTCCTATCCCCTGTCTTCTTCATTATCTTCATAGCGTAAACGTTACCACTACTCTTCTCCTAATCATACCCTTTCATTCCAGCTGTAGTGCTTAGATACGGATCAGGAAAAATATACGAATCCAAGGGGCAGAATATTAACCAAAAAGTGCAAAAAAATACTTGTTTACTTTCAAACCATAAATCTGAACTGCTGAACAAATTTCCTGATCTCTGAATGGTTCAAGTTCTAGCATTAAGATGAACGAAAAAAGGCGATAAAATAATTTGATAATTTTGCTTTGTTAAAAAATTTTTAGTAAATCTTACAGAAACGCTCATGTCCTGGATCAGGATCCAATATTTTCCAGTAAGGATCCAGGATCCGGATCCGCACCGCATTAAAATCAAATGGATCAAAAGCACTACAACTCGTTCAATGGGAAAACAATTCAAAACAAACACGACAAATGTCATGAATTCGTCAATTTGTAGAATGAAAGTTCCTTAGCAAGTTTGACATCGGCGAAGTTTCCCCGGCCGATGATTCGCTTGACATCGAAATCATTTATGCTTATCCTGTAAAGAACTCAGGATCACACATTAAAAAGTTATAAGATGGAAAATTTTGACAAATTTATATAAGAAGAGTACTCTACTCAAGGCTGTGCCCAGACCCGTAACCAGGGGGGTGCAAGGGTGCAGGTGCACCCCCCTTTCTTCTGAAAGGGGGGTGCAATGACGAATTTGCACCCCAACAAGTTCCATATAAAAGAAATTGTTTCTCATAATTTTCTAAAATCTAGTTACCAATAATATAGCTCAAGGAAGAGTTGATTCCCTTCCCAAACCATTCATCCATTTATTTTGAAATATAATAGCCATTTTTGGGAGTTTCAAAAACATTATTTTAAGCGAGGATATTTGTCATTTTTAGTTTTTTGAATACTCAAAAATTCGCTAAGAATGTCTCAATGTCAATAAATAAACTCTTTTAACCCTATCCCTGCTGGGGTACTTGAAAACCAGGATATGCTGGGGGGGGGGGGGTCAATTTGACCCCCCCTCTAAATCCCATGTTTGATGTCCAAATATGACAAATGATACATTATTAGAAAGCTCTTGTGCTTTACTTTTAGAATCTGCAAAAAGATTTGCAAATTTGCAAAAAGTGAATTTTTTTATCGCAAAATCCAATTAAATATTAAATGTTTGCAAAAAAAATTTGTCCAAAAAATGAAAAATTATACATTTTTGAAGAGCCCTTGACTATGCCATTTCAAATTTGCAAAAAAATTTCCAATATTTTTAATAACCTGATTTTTAATCAAGAAAAACTAAAATGTTCAAATTTCCTTTGACATGTTGTTTGCAAATAATTTGCAATTTTTTTTCGCAAGTGAAAATGGGTCTAAACAAAGATTTAGTTTGTTACAGGAAAAAGCAGTAATTCAGGCAATGTGCCTGAGGACTCAGGCAGTTAGTATTAAAGCCGGATTTTAGGCCTAAAGGGAGGGTTTTGGGTATGTAGGAAAAGCCAAAAAATTTCAACAGCCTCAGACCAATACTTTTTGAGTTATGTAAAAAAACTAAAAGGGGGGGGTCAAATTGACCCCCCCCCACCTCCAGTAGGGTTTAACAAAATATTAGAAATTTTTTTTTTATTCATCTTCATAATATCATGATTAGGTCGAGGGAAAAGAAGCCTTGATTTTAAATAATGAATTTTTTCCTTAAGCTAAAGTACCATTCATATATTTTTTATGTATATTGTATATATGTAAACTGAAAAGTTTCAGACACTAAAATGTAACCCTTAAAAGCTTAAATACACTTGTTAAAAAGGTTAGTCTTTATAGCGTACATTGACAATGTAATAAAGAAAACCATATACTACCGTAAAAGCAACCAAGCATTTGCTTGCACCCCCCTTGGAAAAATCCTGGTTACGGGCCTGGCTGTGCCCTATTGAAATGTGGGAAAATTTAATTGTGGTGTATACTGTTAATCTCAATTGACGAGAATATTTAGTTGTAAAACTAGAAAAAAAATATTTAATTGCTCGGGAGGGAGAAGGGCACTATGGGGTATTTAAGGGGGTCAGGAGACGTAAAAAACTTATACTTTATAGCTTTTTTACAAGAAATTACAACGGATTTAGGGTAATCTAGACTCATAAATACCCAATTTAAGAGTTTTACTTTTCAAGGAAATGACAAGTTTTCCTTCTGATTTTAGAACTTAAACGCAACATTCCAACGACTTAGAAGACACTTTTAACTAAAATATTTGTGTGGTCGAGCCTTGTTTGAAATGAATTTTAGAGATTTATTGTGTAAAATCAGTATTGCTGACCCCCCCCCTGATACCCCACCAAGGGGGGGGGGTGCACTGCATTTGTGTGATCTCCTGCCTAAGTTTGTTGTAGTTGTTGACTGTTGTCTGGAACTTGTTGATAAACTCTACCAGATGTTGTTTTCCCTTAAACGACAACATTTTATTTTATCCGAAAAAAAACATGATGCTTAATATCAACTTAACAGATCCATGTATTTTTTTTTAATTTCCCGGAGCGAACATCAAAAATATATTTTACTAGCTGAAGTGCCCGGCGTTGCCCTTGTAATATTTCAAAAAGTTAAACTTCATAAAAAGTTCCGATGGGTTTCCTCAAAAAATGTCAGCCTATTCGGTTCAGCAGTTGGTCAGCTATATATATATATATATTTATATGAGTAAAAGCTTTAAATAAGATTTATAGAACATACCCATGGTAACAAATAAACTCAAGGTTAGTTATAAATTACAAAACAACGATTTATTTATTTTAATTTTGAAAGTTCAGCAATCAATAACATTTCAAAATGCTAAGCTGCTAATCAAAGTTATATTAAAAGAGCCTAATATGGTAATAAACAGTAATTAATCAGAAAGAAAATCTAAAAATATAAATTGTTTAAAATGTTGCCGTGCCTTAGTTTCATCTTTACAGTTTTCGTAGAGAACAATGAATGCGTCAACTAAACCTTCAAACGTGAGACCAGGCTGAAGGGGGTCAAGAACCTAAATCAAATGAAATTTTTCATCTAAAAAAATATGTACGATGGTTTGTATTTTTTCCTAGAGGACGATTTAAAATCGTTCTCTAGGAATATACCAATAAGTGGTCATGTACAAGATTGATAGGAGGGGGAGGGTCCAAAAACCGTTCTCTAGGACAGACCCCATTTTCCTGTGTGGGAATTATGTATTAAATAAATTTCCCTATTTTTAATATTGGATTTAATTTAATAAACGTCAAATAATCAGATCAAGCCCCTTTTCTATTAGGATGAGAGTTAAAAATCTAGAAGGTTACCCCTCCCCCCCCCCATTGCAATACATTGAGTAACTAATTTAATAATCGTCTAAATATACCTCCTTTCTGAGCCGTAGAAACCTATTTATAATCGGTGCTTCGGCAGACATTTTTATACCTTGCCGGCCTTAACTACCCACCACCGCGGGGTTTACAAACACACCTCTGAAATATAGATATTAATCAGACTAATTCTAAATCCATTGTGTCTTATAAAATATTTAAAAATACATGAAATTCATAGAAATTAAGGGGCGCGTTGGAAAAGTAGGATGGGATCCGTCATAGTATACGATTCATTATTTACTTCGCACTATTTTTTAAATCTACTTTTATTGTCACTTGTTAAAAATCAGAGAGTCATTTGAAATTGAATTGAAAAAGCGCGGGTTAAAAATCTTAAATTTTGAAATATTACAACTGTATTGCGGCATTTTTACGCAGTAAGGGACAATGAATACGACATTTTATATCTTCTCATCTACAGGGTGTGTCCCGATGGTGTGTCCCACATAATATTAGACCGTCAATGGGTATAAATCAAGTGCGTATACAGGGGGGGGGGGCAAAGGACAGTGCCCCCTTAGAAATCAGAGCTATCAAACTTTTCAAATCTTAAACTGCAGAGTGAAGGCTGAAGAACAGGATGTGGAGAATGTGGATGTGTACCTTACTATTTTATACTTTTTGCCTGTTGATAGAAGCTAAATGTTCTGAATACAGATCAAACTTTGCCCCCCCCCCCCCTTAGGAGCTCCTAGGGGTGGGGAGCGGGAAAGTAAAGAATTTCAAAAAGGAAAATTACAATATAAAAGTACGGATACAAATTTTCAATAACAGACAATTTCGTAAAATAGAGGCTAAATATTTAGAATGTAAAGCTATTATTTTGCCCCCCTCCAAGAAGCTCCTAGAGGGGAGGGCAAAAAAAAATTTGGCGCTTTGCGCAATTTTTGGCCGCCCCTTGATTTTTCATTATATACGCCCTTGGTCTAAATTACGATTTTTGGGACTCATCAGAAAATTGAAGAATATTGAATCATTTCGAAAATTTGAATGGTGCTATTATTGAAATAGTCTTGGGAAATATACTATTTTTAGTATTATATGTTTATTTTGGCATTATTAGAGCTTGGATGTAATCTAATGATATGGGACGCTCTGTATGTTTTCCGACCGACCTACGTACATCCGCTATACAAGTTTTTTTTTTAACTATTTCCGACTTATTCAATACTCAGCAGTGCTCTGGCAGCTTCTAACGCTAGATCCTATGAACATGTAGGTCGTGTATAAAAGTTTTTTTCTGAACTTAAAATGTACTAAAAAATATTAAACTTGCAATTTTATGTTTAATGTCCAGCTCAGAGGCGCAACTAGGGGGGGGGGCGGCCGGGCGCGCGCCCTCCCTTAGTTGGGGATAAAATTTTATTTCGGTCCAAAATAAAAATATTTTGTGGCATTCAACTATAGGGTAACAAACGTTGAAAAAAAGAGGCAAACTTAAGTCTGGTGGAGAAATTTGAATAATAATTTGTGTGGGTGTAATTTAATAATCTACTTTGGGGGCATTTTTATTGAAAATCGGCATTGGATACAAAGAGAAAATTTTCACAATTAAAAAAAGGATGGGAGCAAAGCGCCCTACAAGCCTAGTTAGTATATTAAAATGAATAAGATTGTAGATCAAGAAATATATAGTTCCCTGTTGTAGATAATGCTTGCAGATTCCCACTGTAAAGGAACCGGAAGTGAGTCTTTGCCACAAAATCATATTTTTCTAATCCTTGTATCTGTCCGATCTACATAATAACCTAAATAGTGTAAAACTTTGATATTTCAAGCTATATATTATTAAATCTAACAGAATTCATAGTGTAAAATAACCAAGGTCCATTGGGTTGATAAGTCGATGTACGGATTCGAAAATCAGAATTTGTGGCAGAGACTCAATTCCTTTGTAGATTTTTTCTCGATTTCCCTATCAATTACAAACTAAAAAAGGAAAAAAATGTTTTGTTTCCAAAACTTTTCAATATATTTACGATTTTTACTGTCACACTTTTTCATATTTTAGTCGTAAAAGCAAAGCAAACAAAAATTTAAACATTTTATGCAAGTTATCGCTAATCCCGGTTTTTCACTCGCCCTGTTTACATATATAAGATTTGACAATTAGAAGTCTATGTTCCTACAAAATGAACGCATTATTTTGTTATTTATATGTTTAACTGGATTGTGAATCCCCGCTGTATGCAAGCTGAATTATGTGTAAAAATAAAACCTTGAGAGAATATTTTCAAAATGTCAAATAAAATTCTAAACCATTTAAATTACGATGTTTTGAGTTTTTATTTGATTAATTGGTTTTGTGATACCTTGTACAAGGCACGCCCCCCCCCCCCCCCCCCCCCCCCCCAGCCCACCATACTGAATACTGAACAGTAGCAAACTGGTTTTTTAAGGGATAACATCGCCTTGGAGTAAACCTTAAACATTCAAACCTTCTAAGGTTCTACAGGGTGTCTCGCGAAACATGACAGTTAGTGAATACTCTTTAAAATGTCTTCTCCCATAATTTGTTAAGCTTTTTGATACAGCGATAACCAGAAACCTATGGAATATGAAGACGACATTATAGTAAAACCTAAGTGCATTTTACACAGCAAAAAGTTATATGCGTTTTTACAAAATAAATTTCAAAAAGTCTTTAATATCTAATACAGTGTATGAAAGAAACTATTCAAAACTATTCAATATTCACCAACTGTCATGTTTAGTGGGACGGATGTATTATTACTACGCACAGATTTGGCAGGAATCTAATATGCTTGTTATATAGATCTAATATCTACGTTCCTTGACATAATATCCTTGCACTAATTAATTTTGCCAAACTGTTTCGGCTGCATGTCCATATATAAACATTAAAATAAAAGGGACTGTGTCCATATATAAACTTTAAAATAAAAGGGACTGTGTCCATATATAAACATTAAAATAAAAGGGACTGTGTCCATATATAAACATTAAAATTAAAGGGACTGTGTCCATATATAAACATTTAAATTAAAGGGACTGTGTCCTTATATAAACATTAAAATTAAAGGGACTGTGTCCATATATAAACATTAAAATAAAAGGAACTGTGTCCATATATAAACATTAAAATTAAAGGGACTGTGTCCTTATATAAACATTAAAATTAAAGGGACTGTGTCAAAACGTCAAAAACGTCAAAATGGCTGAATTTTGTAAGGGACCTCGCGTGACCCCAGGGAAGGTTTTTGGATAATCGAATTTTCTAAAAATTTAGTTTAAAAGTTTTTAAATTTTGTAATATTTTAAAAATGCGCGAAAAAATATTTCTAAATCCGAGAAGAAAAAATGTTTTTGATTAATACTGCTCACAGATAAAGTCACAATTAAAAGTTGAAATAGTAGATGGGGGCGCCCTAAAAGCCTAGTATTGTTAGATTTTGACCAAAAAGGACCTTATACAAATTTTGCATAATTAGCTTGGGAACCATGCTTTGCCTGGAAACTAATCTTTCCCTTTAAAACGTATATAAAAAGTTAGAATTTCTTACGATAGCTGATTTACATTCCTGTGGTTCTAACGAGTTACCCAATCAAAATTTGAGGCTAATCACTGTTTAAGGGTTAATGATGTTTTGATTAAACATACAAACAAAATGCAATCTAACTTTTTCATTTGTTAAATAGATCATTGGAATGATGCCATGCATGAATCAATATCTCCAATAAAATATCAAAAATACGTTTTTTCTTCAGAATTAGTGGAAATAAAAAAAATGTTGATTTGATGAAACCCCATGCATTAACAGTGATGGACGAAAAAGTTCGGTAATGAACGAAAAAGAAAAGAATGTAATCGATTAAAATTGAGTTATAGAAATGAACTAAAGCCAGTAATGGAAGCAAATGAGCAGTAACGGACGACCAGTAGTAATGAAAGAAAATGAGCAGTAATGGAGGAAACCAGTAGTAATGGAAGCAAATGAGCAAAAATGGACGAAACCAGTGGTAATAGAAGAAAATGAGCAGTAATGGAGAAAACCAGTAGTAATGGAAGAAAATGAGCAGTAATGGACGAAACCAGTGGTAATGGAAGAAAATGAGCAGTAATGGAGGAAACCAGTAGTAATGAAAAAAAATGAGAAGTAATGGACGAAATCACCGTAGATAAGTTTTCTTCCACAAGAAATGTAACTGTACTACACTGTACAGTGGAAAACCAAGGGTATGTTTTTTTAAAAATCTGTATTTATTGTGTCGTCAAGACAGGAAAAGACATGATTTTTTTCTCGAAAAATTAGAAATACAGGGTGTCCCACGAAAGAGAGACGACTTGAAGATTGCCCTGATATAATTTACGTATTGCCAAAAGAATGTTTTCCTTTTTTAAGCTTGTAAATATTACGGATATTTAAAGGATTTCGTTGAAATTGCAATTAATTCAAATATCAAAGATGATATCATGTTTTGTGTCTGTACATTATGCTACGTCTTGGGACCAGAAAACGGTAGATAGTATAGTTTGAGGTCATTTTTTCAATTTTTAAATAATTTTCCCCAAAAAAATGTTCATTTCTTGATACAATTCAGAAAAAAAAACAATTACAAATTAAAAAGTTCTTTGCAGCAGTATTTTAATCAAAAGAGAAAATGAAGACGACACTCATGTCGCAGTTTTTAAAAACTTGTAATTCAAACAAATATGTGCTTCTAATTTGACCGATTTGATTCAATTCAATTTTTAAAAACGATCGTTTTTCGTTTTCTAAAAGTTAAAAACGAATGGATCGTTTTATAAAAACAATCTTTTTTTCCGAAAACATAACGATAGTTTTTGAAAATGATCGAAAAACGTAACAAACAACGATCGCTTTCAAAAATGATTAACAACCATACCTGCAACAATGTTATTTGCTTTTTAGAGCTGTTCCAGATTTAAGTACTTTTGCAAACTGTACTCCAGAGTTTATGAAGGATTCATGGTTTAAGAGTATCTATCTATCCAACATATTCATCATCATAGCAATAGGTAAATATATATGAGGCCTTCATTTGGCGCGTCTTGCCTGCTTTTTTATATATAAGCTTGTCTATCGCTGAACTTCTGGCGGAGTGCATGGAGCGGACTTGACTGCATGGGGCGGACTCGACTGCATGTGGCGGACTCGACTGTATGGGGCGGACTCGACTGCATGGAGCGGACTCGACTGCGACTGCATGGGAGCGGACTCGACTGCATGGGGCGGACTCGACTGCATGGAGCGGACTCGACTGCATGGGGCGGACTCGACTGCATGGAGCGGACTCGACTGCATGGAGCGGACTCGACTGTATGGAGCGGACTCCCCCAAAAGTTTAAACCATTTCAACACAATGTTAGACAAAAAAAAGCATTTTTAAAACATTTCAAATTATTAGTTGACATATATTTAATACGCATTCAGTTCTTAAATGTATTTTAAAGTAAAGTAAAAGCAAAAAAAAATATTTCCTCTTAAACGCCGTCTTCCTTTCTAATCATCAAAACAATTAATATTTACTCAAGAGAAAAGTAGTTTTTCCAATCAAAATACATTAATAAATACCGGAAAATGTCATAACATTGCTTTTTATGTCAAACATTGTGTTGAAATGCTAGAGTCCGCTCCATGCAATGACACCGGCTTCTTTGCCCCTTGGTTCATAATAAACATAGATTTCAGGGTTTTTCCGTGAATTTTTAAATTTTGAAAAATAAATTTTCCTTTTGGAGCAAAATAAGATATTTTTTATGACGAATGCAGAATTTGTTTCTTCTAAATCTCAAGAATTACTATAAATTAATCAAAACAAAACAATTTCGTTTAAATTGTCTCAAACACTCCCTGTATATTGTATAATCAATTGAAGATATCAATCTTATCAAAAAATAATATTTCTTGGAAACTTCTTTTTAAAAAAGTATTGAAATAATCTTGCAAATGTTTATTATAATCTTCTCTGCGCAGCTTCACAGAAGAAAAAAAAATTATCATTTCAATTAGGGTATTCTGACTTTAATAGTTTATCTGCAAAATTAAAAATAATTATTAAACACTTAATACAAACCTTACAAACCTGATCAAGTTTTGATATTTTCAACTTTGAATAATTTGAATTAACAGGATTTATAATTTATAATATCAAACGAATACGACATAAGATAGCAAAGATATAGGGAATATAAAATTAAATTTTTTCGTGAGTGATCATGGTTTCTTAATTTTTTTGGGATAGGAGTTGAAAACTGAAATTAAACTCTTTATCTTACCCTGATTTATGATCAAAAACAAATAGATTGTCAAGTACAACCTTTTTGATCAAAAATAGTTGCCTCGCTATACAATATTGAGTTGCAAAGATGGCTTATAGAAAATCAAAGTTTTTTGTAAAGACTTAATTCATTTACACTTAAATTTTAAAAAAATTATCTACATTTATAATTAATTTTAATATGCGTTCAATTTCATATAAAAATTCAAAATTTTTGCATATTAAATCTATTCATAAATCTTTACCCGCTCAAAGACCGAATTTAAAGATTTGAGCCATGGCTCAAATATGAGACGTGGTTCAAAAAGATTATCAAATACTTGACAATCTATTTGGTTGGTTCCACTTGAAATCATATTCTGCAATGTTTCGATATTTGAGCCGGCGCTCATTCGGAACCGGCTTTTGACGGTTTGCGAAGCGGTTTGAATTCTTTAAATTCGGCCTCAGTATTGATTAATTCCCCTACAGCCCATTGCCTGTTTGATATAAGTCGAAAACATCATTTCTTTCTTTTAACAATTCCTTAACAAAGATTCAAATCAGTTCTGTAAGCCTTTTCATAAGTTAGTAATTACAATTGTGTTTAAGAGCGATTATACGTATAAATGGAAGCCTAAAGATGTTAAATTATAGGTGGGATTGGAAATCTGTTGACCCTGCTATCGGTTCCCTATGTTTTTGTAAGGTGAGATTTTAAAAATAGAATTTCCGATCTTTCTTCATAAATTCGACGAATTTTCTCGGGAAGACAAAAATAGTAATTAATGTCGTCTTCTCCAGAAATCCAATATATATTTACCCTGTTGACGTTTCATAATGTTGTCTTTGGACTATTCGGATTTTTCCTGCTAAAAGTGACAATTTTAATTGTGATTTATTTATTCTTCAGCTTAAAGAGACTATGAAAGATATTAACAGAATTTGAAACTTTTTAGATATAAAAACCAAAATATGTTTTTTTATTACTCTAGTTAGAGGTTTTTGAGACATTACGTCTGCAGTTCTTTAAAGTTTTCAAAAGATTCCGATTGAAACAAATTTCTTTTAGTACTTTCAGTCTTCTTGAGAAAACCAGTTTCCGATAATTTGTGTTACAAGGAACCGTTCACAATCGTATTTCAATGCTAGCTATCTATGTGCAGGTATCCTGTGACAAGATATAAGTTTCCCTGGTTACAGAATCCAATGACTATTCTGATCCTCCATCTGTCCCTGTGTGATTTCCTGTACTGTACCCTAGGTAGAGATGGGCATCGTTTTTTTAAACGAACGAATTTTTAGGGAACGAACGAAATTTTTCGTGAAAAAGTTTGTCGTTCAGAAGAAAAAATTAACAAACTTTATAGAAACGATAGTTTTTTTACTGAACTAACAATTTTTTGAACAAATTTTTGAAAAAATTTACTGAACAAACAATTCTACTGAACGAATAATTTTAATACCAAAGGAAATCACATTTTTTGATAAATTTAAAAAAACGAAATGAATGGGTCGTTTTTTACGAACTATGAACGAACGGAATGTGTCGTTAACGAGCTATGAACGAACTAGATGAAAAAAGTCCAACGTGCCCATTTCTAATCCTAGGCCTGCCCTTCATCACCCTACCGACCCTGTACGGATATTTCCCATACTCGAAGCGAGTTTGCCGATTAACTTCACTGCTTCGCAATCTGAACGCTTATTCTGAGTTTCTCACAATTGCATGTATAGCTTTGTTAAGGTAAGATTTGACAAGAAATATACGCTTTAAAACAGAACCCTGGTTTTCCATGGGAGTTTGTTTCTTATTAGGGCTGTCAGCGTAATTTCAAGTGTCCCTTCAAGCAAATTAATGTTAATGCCCACCCTTGAGAACTTCATCTAATCAAAAATGTGGAAGATATCATCGTTTTCTTGAAAAGGGATTCTTCATTGTTTCTTATTAGCAAGGAATGCGCAAGTCTCGTTCGCAGGGAAACCGCAAATAAAAAAGCAGTTTAAAGAAACAGATACTATATCTAATTCAAGCTTGATCAGACAAGGTTTGCAAGCAACAGCAACAGCATGTATAAATTAGTTAAACTTACGAAAAGCCAAAAGTTTTTTTTAATATTAAATAGAAGGGCCTTGCAACTTTCCTCCCCGTCTTGGCTAGGGTTTCCAGCAAAAAGGAAAAATCGTTTCACGAAAAATTCGCATTTTTGCAAAAAAAAATTCTACGCTACCATTTCGCTTTATTTTCGCATTTCGTTCGCTCGCAAAAAATGCAAAATTTTTCGCTTTTTTCGCAAAATTTCGCTTCAAAAATGCGAAAATTTCGTTAAAAAATAATGCGAAAATTTCGCGAAAATGATTTAACGTATGTATTGTGGACGGACAGACAGAAACTTAAAATTATATAGTGAAAAATCAAACATTTATTAAAGTAAAGGAAGGGAAATTATTCATATGGCATAATAAAACTTCAAATATTGAGCTATTAAAAAAGAGAATTCCACAAGTTCTTTTGAGCAATTAATTGTATAAAACTCATGGTTTTCACAAAATTTTCGCATTTTGCGAAAATATTTTTGCATTTCGTATTTCGCATTAGACTCATTCACTTTTTAATGATAACACTATATTTTACTATTATTGTTTCAATCAAAGAACTGGGTTAAAGATCAAAAAAAGATCGTCTCTCAACTGTCATGTTTACTGGGACACCCTGTTTTAATGCATGTAAAAATGATCATCAATTTTTTTTACAAAAGAATATTAAGTCATTAATTATTTATTTATGTTTAGGTTTAAAGGTTTGATAAAGGAACGATTTGCTTTACCTCAGGTAGAGAGGAGCATTGCATTTTTCATGACTTTTTTAATTCAATGTTTTTTACATAAGAGGCTTTACAAGAATATAGGTTTTTATAAATTCTCAAAATGTGCATACCCATTAAATTTAGCTTTAAATTATAATGTTACAAAATTTAAAAAAATTGTTTTAATAAATCTTTTTGTTACGTTAAAATCTTTTATCTTTTTGTCACGTTAATATCTTTTATCTTTTTGTTACATTATTATCTTTAATCTTTTTGTTACGTTAATATCTTTTATCTTTTTGTTACGTTAATATCTTATATCTTTTTGTTACGTTAAAATCTTTTATCTTTTTGTTAAGTTAATATCTTTTATCTTTTTGTTACGTTAATATCTTTTATCTTTTTGTTACGTTAATATCTTTTATCTTTTTGTTACGTTAATATCTAATATCTTTTATCTTTTTGTTACGTTAATATCTTTTATCTGTTTGTTACGTTAATATCTTTTGTCTTTTTGTTACGTTAATATCTTTTATCTGTTTGTTACGTTAATATCTTTTGTAAGAGTAAAACTTTTAAATAATGTAGAAAAAGCTAAACTAAAAGCTAAACTAAAAGCTAAACTAAAAGCTAAACTAAAAGCTAAACTAAAAGCTAAACTAAAAGCTAAACTATCAAGATTACAGTTTAGAAAATGTCAAATAACTTAGAAAGAAATTAAGTCTTTGTCATAAACTCTGATTTTCTGATCCCTGTATCATTGCAACCCAATGTCATCCTGATAGATCTACTAATCTAAGTTTGAAATATCAAAGTTTTACACCATTAGGTTGCAAAGATTTAGGGATTAGAAAATTTGAGTCTGTAGCTAAGACTCAATTTGATTGTGAAGAGTTTAAAGGTAAAAAATTACAATTGAATCTAAAACTATGACCATTGACCATCTCTACACTAGACTGGAAATGGATTTGAGACCCCGCTACGAATGATTATTCTCTGCTTGTTAATCTGGATTCTTTCCTTTGTCATCATTTCTCCACGAGTCTTTGGTGTCAAGGAATAGAGCTTGGCTCGTTCAATCTGTAATTCTTTCGTTACTTGTTCATCGCTCGTTCGTTCAATCTGTAACTTGTTAGTTAACTGTTCATTACTCGTTCGTTCAGTCTGTAATTTGTTAATTATTAGTATATTCCCCATTCATTCAATCTGTAATTCGTTTGTTAATTGTTCATTATTTGTTTGTTCAATCCGTAATTTGCTAGTTAATAGAATTTCACCCTTTTGTTCAATCTGATATTTGTTAATTAATAGTTTATTACCCATTCATACAATCTGTAATTCGTTACTTAATAGTTTATTACCCATTCGTTCAATCTGTAATTTGTTAATTAATAGTTTATATTACCCATTTGTTCAATCTGTAATTTGTTTATTAATAGTTTATTACCCATTTTTTCAATCCGTACTACGTTAATTGATAGTTTATTACCCATTCTTTCAATCAGTAATTCGTAAATTAATAGTTTATTACCCATTTCTTCAATCTGTAATTTGTTAATTATTAGTATATTACCCATTCGTTCAATCTATAATTCCTTAGTTAATCTTTCATTACTCGTTTGTTCAATCTGTAAAATTTAATAAATCTGTTTATTGTTAATAAATAGTTTATAACCCATTCGTTTAATCTGTAATTCCTTAGTTAATCTTTCAGTACTTGTTCGTTCAATCTATGACTTGTTAGCTAATTGTTCATTACTCGTTTGCTAAACCTGTATTTCGTTAGCTAATTGTTCATTACTTGTTTGTTAAATCTGTAATTTGTTGTTTAATCTTTCATTACTCGTTTGCTTAATCTGTAATTTGTTAAATAATAGTTTATCACCTATTCGTTCAATCTGTAATTCGTAAGTTATTTCTTTATGTTCGTTTGTTCAATCTGTAACTTGTTAATTAATTGGTTATTACTCCTTCGTTTAATCTGTAATTTTCCAGTTAATAGTTTATCGTTAATTAATCATACTCTTTTAATCTGTAATTTGTTTTTTACTTGTTAATCACTCGTTCGCTAAATTTCTAATTCGTTAGTCAATTGTTCATTACTTGTTTGCTCAATCTATAATTCGTTAGTTAATTGCTTTCACTCGTTCGTTCAATCTGTAATTCCTTAGTTAATCAATCATTCATTTGTTCAATCTGTAATTTGTTAGTAATCTTTTATTACTTTTTCATTCAATCTGTAATTTATTGGTTTAACGTCCAATACTGATTTGTTCAATCAGTAGTTTGTTAGTTTATCGTTCGATACTGATTTGTTCAATCAGTAATTTGTTATCGTTAATTGTTATCGTTATTGTTATCGTTAATCGTTCATTAATCGTTCTATCAATGATGCGTTTATTGTTTTTTTTTCGGCTCTTTAAGTTCGTTTGCGATTTTTGCTAAACAAATTTTGTTTTTGAAACGATGCCCAGCACTAACTAAGGAGCCTGATTTCGGAGGTTTTGGTTACAATCCTGTTGGGCTGTGTAACGTAGTTCATGGCACAAAATATTCACCGGCAGGGCTAGTCTTCTCTGTAGGCATGGATAGATAGATAGATAGATAGACGTATTGAACATCGAAATTTACACTCCCGACTTTTTAAATTTTAACATAGACTGAAGAAATGTAAGGGGGTTTTAGTGCAGCTCTATCTATCTGTCGCTGGTGTCCAGGATTTGCTGTTCCCTACTGTATTCTTGTGAATCTGTCCTATGTAGTTCTAGCCTGCGTGATCAAACAACGAGCCAGATCCAACTCTTTAGGAACACTTTCAAACTAATTAATTAATCAATCTAATAAATCCAATATTATTCTCAGAAATAAAAGAAAACTCTTTGCAGTCTTTGATATTTCAAATCTAGATTATTTTATTTAACAGAATTCATAGTACGAAATATCAATGGTCTACGACGATGGGTTACAAAAATAAAGGAATTAGAAAATCAGAATTTGTGCCAAAAACTGAGTTTCTTTTAAAACCGATTTAAATTAATTCAAAGATAAAAATAATTTGGAACTGGAGCAGACAGGCACAGAGCACATTTTGATAAAGCCACTAAGATGCTAATGCTGCTGAGCATTAGCTTCCTGGTGTTTTCTGGACCCCTGACTATAAAAAGTAGGACATTTTTCAGTTTTTAAAGAAACTGTTTTCATATTTCTGGTGGTAACCCTAATTTTGAAGATCTAAATACACAATTCATAAAGGTTCCATTAAAACCTTTGTTTTACTATCTTTAATATCATTTTCCTTTTTCTTTGCTGCATAAATTAAAATTAAATGTTATAAATTTTCAAATCAAAAATCAAAAATAATTAAGTTGTTTCCCCGAACTAAGTTTTAAAAGGGCACCGTTGTGAATCGGGCATGCAGCTCTTGAAAGGGAAGATCACTTGAAATTAAGTCTATGCAGTCCCTTTAAGCAATATTCATTGAATTCTTTAAGTCTCCTAGATTATTTGACAAGATAACTTTAATTCTCCTAGATTATTCGACAAGATAACTTTAATTCTCCTAGATTATTCGACAAGATACCTTTAATTCTCCTAGATTATTTGACAAGATAACTTTAATTCTCCTAGATTATTCGACAAGATAAATTTTGGTATTTTGAAACTTTTTACACCAGGTAGTCAGACAGCAGATACTGATAAAGTTACACAAATGCTAATTTTTCTTAGCGTCAGTTTTCTTGTGTTTTGTGGACCCCTGGCTCCAATAAGTATGACATTTAAAAATAAATTTACAGATAATTTATTTTGGATATTGTTCGACGTTTATATCAATACAATGATGAAAACTTTCAAACACCAAAAAAAATATTGTTAATTAAAGGGACTGTATACGTAATACCCTCCATGCAAAGATAAGCAATACCCTATTTATAACCCTATTTAAATAAACAAAAAACATGAATATGTAATTCTTAAAACTGATGAGACAACCCTTTCAAGGACACCGTTGTGAAACAGGCATTGTCATTTTTTCATTAAGGATCCCTTGAATTTACGCTTACAGTCCCTTTAACAGGGAAACGGTTTGTTGTTTTAACTATTAAAATATTGAAATATTATTTAATTCTAAACTGTGCAATTGTTACTTTTTACACTGCAGTAGGAATGATGCAATTGATATTTGGAATTTTAGTTATCTTACTGCAGGATATAGAATAAAGGAATTGAGTCTTTGTCACAAACTCAAAACTTCTACTAACTATATCTTTGCAATCCGATTATGTAAACCTTTAATATTTCAAATTGTGATTATTTGATCTAACACATTCAATAGTTTGAAATATCAAAGGTTTACGACATTGGGTTGCAAAGATAAAGGGATTAGAATTTCAGAGTGTGTGGCAAAGACTCAAATCCTTAATCCGTAGATTAACAAAAGATCTGAGCTGAGAACTTTAGAATAGGTTACCATTATTCCGGATTCTTGATCGCGCGCTTAATCTGAAGATCTATTGAGGACAGATTCCGACCAATGGCGCGCAAAATTTCAAGTTTCCCGGCTTCTGATTGAGTGTGCTGGATTCTACATATACGAAACATCGTTATGTTAAAAATACCTTTTTCTGGATTCAAACTAGAGATTAAGTTAATCTTGGAATTAACAAAAAGAATAGTTCTTAACTCAAATCTTATATTTTTTTTCTGTTTCAGAATGGGCCGGAGTATATATAAAGGATGAGGATGTAAAAAACTACATAACCCTGATATCCTACTCCTGGTACTGGTGGACTTATACTGTACACTTTCTAGGTTTATATTCATACACTTTCAGAGCCTGCAGACTTTTAAAAGAGTATTGTTTAACGAAACTCCCGAGTTGCCTTTTTGGGGTATATATATTTGCGTAGATTTATAAAAGGAAATAACAAATAAAAAGAGAATATAAAACTAACCATGAAATCAGTATTTCTTACACAAAAATGTTGATATCTAAAAAATGCCTGACCCTATCATGAAAATAGGTTTCCGATACTTGGTTTTATAAGGATACCCCATTATAAATTTGGACTCAGGGCTTAGGAGTATTTTTACATTTTTGATTATCTTCATCATTTGTTGGTCGTGTCGAATCCCTTTATTAATATAACAATGTTAGCTTTTTCTACACGGGCAGCCGTAATACATTTGAATTGACACTCAATAGGACTAGCCGGTGCAACAAGGTTGACGCGGTCAGACTTTAGGTTGAATTTACTTTTACTAAAGGGTGAGTGTTGCTTTTATTGTCGCCATTTTTCATAGTGCTCTGCAATAAACATTGAATTTTCAGTTAAGATTGGTGCACTTTGAAAAATATTAAGTTTTCATGCAAACATTTTCAATTTCATCCGTCCATAAACCATACCTAGAGACCAGTAGTTGCTTACAAAAAAGTTTACCGGATCCATTCAGCCAATGTTTGACGTTTATTAGACAGACAATCAAAGTATATGAAAATTAGGCTTTAAATCGAATGTTGGATGCAAATTTTTGAAATGTTCATCATTCATAAACCTTCCCTGGGATCGTGTGAGGTCCAACACTAAATTTGGGGCCGATCGGTTCAGCCGTTTTGACGTTTTATGGACACAAATGGACAGACAAACAGACAAGCAAAGTATATATAATACTAGGCTTGTAGGGCTCTTCGCGCCCAACTCTATTTCAAATTTTAATTGTGGCTTTATCAGTGAGCATCTTCTCTTTGTACAGTATAAAACAAACAAAAAATAGTTTGTGGATTTCATAATATTTTTTCAAAATTTTCAAAATTTTCAAAATTTCACAAAAATAAAAAGCTTTTAAATACAAATTTTTAAAATTTTGATCATTCATAAACCTTCCCTGGGGTCACGTGAGGTCCCACACAAAATTTGGGCTCGATCGGTTCAGCCGTTTTGACGTTTATTGGACACAAACAAACAGGCAAGCTAAATTTATATAGATACTAGGCTTTTAGGGCGCTTCGCGCCCATTTTTTATTTAAATTTTGAACATATTCTTTTTATTTAAAATTTTAAAACAAAGAAGAAAATTTTTTTGCGGATTTTCAAGAATTTAAATTTTTTTACAAAATTAAAAACCTTTCAAACACATTTTTTTTAAATTTTTATCATTCATAAACCTTCCTTGTGGTCACGTTATGTCCCACAAAAAATTTGGGCCCGATCGGTTCAGCCTTTTTGACGTTTATTGGTTACAAACAAACAGACAGACAAACAAGCCAAATTTATACATAGATAGATATAGATTACATATTTAAATGAAAAATTTTATTATGAATATAATATTCAGTTTACTCTCTTTGCCTGGAGGTGAGGATTTTTATATAATTTTATAACTCAAATTCAGATTTCAGAAATATAGTTTACCAGCCTTAGAGGGCGCTTCGCGCCCATCTTCTAAATTAATTGTGAACATGTTCTCTTTGTGTACATCGTAAAACAAAACAAAAATAATTCGCGGATTTTCACAAAAAATTTCGTGGATTTTCAAAATTTTAAAAAATTTAATGAAGATCGAATTTTGATGGAGACAAATATCTAAAATTTTGATCATTCATAAACCTTCCCTGGGGTCCCTAGATGTCCCACAAAAAATTTGGGCCCGATCGGTTCAGCCGTTTTGACGTTTATTGGATACAAACAGACAGACAGACAGACAAGTGAACAGATCGAGAAGAATAAAACGTATAAAATCTCATAGGTCTATGACATCTTATATCTTGTAAATACATAAGGATTAGAAAATTAGAGCGCAAGACAAGCCTAAAGTTTCTTCACTCACGCATATATATATATAATATTTATTTCACTAAAAATCAAAAATTTTCGCATTTTTCGCGAGCGAATAAAATGCGAAAAAATGCGTGAAAAAAACGTTCGCGAAACGATTTTTCCTTTTCGTTGGAAACCCTAATACACTGTCAAAATAAACAAAGCGCATTTTGTCATAGTGAAAATAGTGTTTTTGTTTTGTTGACTTAAAACTCTTACATAGTTGATATCTAGACCCTTCTCGGCTTCTATTGATAATAAAGAGACTGAAGGCGTTGTTTAAATTAACCCTCCATTAGTAAAATGATATTTCGGATTTATAAATGTACCTTTAAACCAGTATCTAATCAAAGATTTTGTATTTATACTTGATTCTAATCTCCGAGTCCGTGCCAGTGTAAATTCATTGACTAGACAACGGTTTAAGGGTCCTGTTGTGAATCATACATGCCATTCTATAAATGAAGCCACTTGAATTACGTTTAGAGTCCTAATAATATTGTTCAGGATTTTCCCAAAATATATTCACTTTTCCTCAACGATTTGCTCAAGCCAATGGCGCTACCTGAACAAGCGACTACAACCGAACCACAACCTCCATTTCAACTTCAAATCCACCCTCAAACACAACCCGCCACCCCTGAGGGTTTGGAGCTGACAGAAAATAGAAACCAACCCATTCAGATCAATAATATATTTATTTATGAACAAACCCTAAATACTAAAAATGATAGCTTTAATAATCTGTCAAGAAAACAAAATGTGCTCAGAAGAAATTCTGTTTAAAAAAGGACTAAACATCCTTAGTACATTAAAATTAAAACTCGCAAAAGAAGAAAATTTTGTAAAAATGTTTATTATTTTATTTCTAAACCCAGAAAGTCTTTGTCAACATAAGTATAAATATCAAATCAAATCAAATATTTGTCTGCAGTATTAATGAATTATAACAGTTATTAACAAAACATTAATACAGGGTGTCCCAAAAAACATGGGAATTCAGTGACGAATTCAAAATCGTCTTTGTTATGAATTAGCAATGTAATACCTAATTTCAAAAGCCATAATATTATTATGTCTGCTAGAGTTTATTTTTCTCAGTAGGTATCATTGTAAAATTAAAGAATTATTTTAAAAAACAATATCGAATTCGTCACTGAATTTCCATGTTTATTGGGACACCCTGTACACTAAACATATGTAAAACTACTGCAGCAGGAGAGCTTAGAGCTTAGTGCTGTCTTCACAAATCTCTCCTTTGATCCTTAAGATGAAAGTAATTTTTTAATACATTTTTTATAAATCTAATTATTCCTTTTAAATTACGAGTTTCCTAAGACTTAATGGCAACATACAACAAAGTTTAACACCGCCCTCGGAAGGTTGATTCTTCAAAATCTTTTTTTTCTTTATATAAGATTCACTTTAGATGTTTCAAAGGATAAAAGTATTTTGTATGTATATTTTCTTCTTCCTTCCATTAGTCAACATTGTAATGTTTTTTTGGGACACACTGTATATTAGTCTATTATATAGATTAATTACTTTGATGAAATTAATATAGCTGTAGTTGGAATTCGAATAATTTGTTGTAACCTTATATTATGCATCATATGTTTCTCATAGAAACTAGAACCTATGTTTAAAATGCAAGATACGTATGTTTATTTATTGTATAAAAGTAATTGTGAAGTTAACAATAAAAATGGTTTTCTACTTATTTTTATAAATATACAGAGTAAATATTTTTTATATGAGTAAATTTTTTATTGAGATTATATACAGAGCGTGCCATATTATTTTGGATTATCTCCAAGGATGCCAAAACAATAGTCTAGCATTTTCTGCAGTTTTTGGGAGAAATGTAAACACAAGTAGTGCCAAGGTACTGATGCAAGGAAAGTTATTTTAGAGGTGTACGCATTTTTTGTACTGCAGTGTACAGTCTTTGTGCGGAAAAATAAACACAAGACGGATGTCACAGCCTGACATGGAATCCATTTTCACAAAAATAGTCTATAAAATATTCTGTTCATAGGAAACTATTATGTGAATTTTCCAAATTAATTAAAATTAAATGCTTTTAACCTCCTCGGATACTAAACGAACACTGATGCATCTATTATTGTTTACAAATTCCGCCCAGCTAGAGAACTGGTTTCAATATGAACGCAGAGTAAACGCAACTGCAATTAACTTTCCTTGCATTAGTACCTTGTCACAACTTCCCCGAGACAACTTCCCCAACAGCAATTTCCCCAACAGCCAAGTTCCCCAATAACTAATTTCCCCAGCAGAAACTTGCTCAACAATAATTTCCGCTTGCATTAAAAGCAGCTCAACTTCCCTAACAACAGTTTCCCCATTTAAACATTATTCCAATGAACAAATGCGCAATTTGAAGATAAAAATTATCAACTTTTTAATTAATTAATTAGGTTAAGAAAATTTCCGTGCAAGCGCTGCAGCTAGGATGGGGTATAGGGCCATGCTCTGCGGCCTCTTAAATTTTGAATGCTGATGTTAGCTAATTATTTCACGCTTCTTATTAAGCAATTTTCTATACATTTTGCAACTGTAATAGCCTGTTCTAGCCAAAGCGCTCGGTCCAGAAATTGTCTTAATTCAGCCTAACCCAAAATAATTTGAGAGACATTTTAGAGGCCTCTACGCTCGGCCCCTTGCTCATCATAGCCGCAGCGCTCAGTCTAAAAATTGTCTTAACCCGACCTGACCCAAAATAATGTGAGAGATAATGCTCGACCAGATATTGAGAATTCGGTTATTTTGTATTGTCTGTAAAGTTGGTAAAAAAGGTTAATTTATTTCATTTTATTGAAGAGTTTTACTGCATTGGGAAAATTGTTGTTGGGGAAGTTGCTGTTAAACTTAATTTGTAGATATCTAAATACTGCACATTAGTTGAAACAGACTCTTGAACGATTACCAAGCAAGAGTAATTGTTCCTCGTTTCGCGAACGTGAAGCCCCTAAGATCTTGTCCAAGTTGAGACATTGATAGTAAAGTGACATCTAGTTATACCTGGATTGATACGGGTTTGAGAAACCCTTATGGAGTAGGGCATTTTAAATTCTTTCATATTTTCATTGTTTTTGAAAATTTGTATACTTTATGCATAAATAAATGAGTCTCAAAACAAACATATATTTTCGGAACATCGAAAAAAAAACGTAGAAATAAACTTGTTTTCGTGTCAACAAAGACACCGAGTTTATGTGAACAAATTGTTTTGGATAATGTGTATTGGACCTATATAGTTTTGTGTTTCTGTTGGTTCTGACAACAAAGGTGTTAATTTTTTGCTACAAATCTGATTTTCTCCAAACCCTTTTATCTTTGCAACCAAATGTAGTTTAGACCTTAAACATTTCAAACTATGGTTAAATAATCTAGTTTGTTATATCAAAGGTTTCCTCCATCAGTATTAAATTCATTCATTCATTCATATTTTTATTCAACTACAAAGCATAAGATATTACAAATAAGCAATCACAATTTACTAAGCAGTTTTGACCCGCCTAACCAGGGTTGGTTGTTTTGAGTGGTTGGCCCGAAGTTAATTAACGATACTGAATATAATTGGTTACACATATCAAGATATGTTTTGGATAGGTAAGGAGTTGAGTTGATTGGAAGGAAGGAGATTGTCAGGTGATCTGTGGCAGGGTGAGATCAGAGGGATTTTTATGTAGAGACAAATTAAAATGGAATTAAAATTGAGGTTTGTGGCAAAAACTCATTCCTTTGGCCAAATAACATATAAATAATATGTTGAGTCCAAATTAAACTAAAATTTCAAGATTTTAAAATTATATATATTCTATTCGGAGTTTCTGGTACGACATTTTGACTTCTTAACTCATCTGATTTTCAATTAGCACAAAGAAAATAGATAAGCAAACTTAATTATTTTGTTGAATACAATAATAATTAGTAATAATTATTAATAAAATAATAAGGTTTATTGCTAAATCTTATATATATATAAACATTTGTTTACAATTTTATAAAAAAAATTATTTCCTTCTTTTTCATAGCAATAGGACATAACTAGCAAAGCAAGTAAAATCAAGTATTTTTTGTTGATAGCTCTTCAGAAAAAGTATAGTTGTATTTGGTTGTATTTGAAAACTACATAGATAAACCAATGTAGATTATAAATACACCAAGTGTGATATGGTCCACCCTGTGTCATCTCTAAGTCTACCATCTACCTCCCTTTGGCCTCTTCCTTTCTCTTCTCTCTCTCCTCTCTCTCTCTGTTTAACAGCGGATCCACCAATGCCAGTTCCCGGCTTCAAACATACACACAAATATTATGCAAACCCTGCTTACAGTGTATACCATACTTCCCAAGTTCCCATTCAGTCGTCCAGTAGACTATATAGTGGAGTTATAGTGTACATGCCTTGGTATAATATAAATTTACAGTGTTCTCTGCACACCATCTATACTATTACTGTACAATGGATACACGGTATACGATTCATGCACTATAGTGTACATGTTGTACAGTGATTCTCATACATATAATATATATTTATAAATTATATGTATACAATGTTTATATTGTATACCAAGTATATATCTACATACATCTTGGACTTAAAAGTAAGCACTGGTGACATTGTAATATAATAACTTTTCTTAAGTTATTTATGTACGTTGTACATTTAATAACTGGATAACTTGCACCGTTTACGTTGTACATTTAATAACTGGATAACTTGCACCGTTTACGTTGTACATTTAATAACTGGATAACTTGCACAGTGTACATTGGATGTAATCAAATGTATTCTGTTTTCCAAATAACGGCAAAGCTTAAAAATAAAGATTTCTATAACTTTATTAAGTTTTCAAGTTTAAAAGTGTGTTTTAACTTAACTACAGCCCATTAACAAAGTACAGTTATCGTTTACTATGAATGATAATAAATGCATATGTACAGTATTTGTGTTGTACACAATATACATACATGGATTTAGTGTTTTATATATATCTGTATATTCTATTTTATTTACGTTTCAGAAAGAAAATGTCTTAAAAATATAATTTTCAAAATTTAGACATTTTTTTTGATGTCGCAAAGGTTGATTATTTGAGCGTGTTTATTGTTAATGAGTTTAGAAGATAAAATCATGTACAAATCAAAAAGTGGAGGAGCGCCCTCTGACTCTCAAGCTAAAGAGAAGTAAGTAGAAATTTTTGAATTAATATGAAACAATATTTGTAAAACTAGCGACAATAACATGCATATTAGATGAAATTTGTTAATCCCTGTATACAGCTGTAACTATAGTTTAGATATTGATCTTCCAACTAAATCGATTTTTCTTCTTCTCTCTTTAAAGCTACACACGTACTCACAACATACAGAGAGACCCTATTTTTATCATTTAAATAAAAGAAATTAAAATTTTATTAACTTTTCCCTTGTGTTTAAATAGTGTCAGTTTTCAAGAATATAATTCTGAATATTATAATTCACACCGAGCGGGAAACTTTTGGTGAATATCCACATTAATGCTTGATCTCCTCTTTTCCTTAATCTCCAGATTAAATAATGCTTGTTCTCTTCTTGTTATTAATCTCCAGATTAATTAACAGATCGGGAATAAGAAAATCCCATTCTAAAGTTCCCAGCTCCGGACTAAGATTCTCGGACTTCTATTTAAATTCTATGTATAAATGGCGTAAAAATGGTGTTATATAGGTCAAATTGTGATCGAAAGTCATATTTCACTGGGATAAGGACCGTTACGTTATATCCGCGTGATCTATCAAGATTTACTCTTTGCTATTTGTAGATTTTAGATATTCTAATATCCAAACTTACCCTCTTTTTAGAACATGTGTTAAACATTGAGCAAAACCATACATCAGTGCTTGGGGTTTGGATCCGTTAGATCCACAACATTTTGGCTTTCTGGATCCGGATCCGCAAAAATCTGCGGATCCACGGAGATGGATCCAAAGAGCAAAATATCAATCTATAACTGCGAGAAAAAAAATTTTCTCTTGAAAACCTCAAATCTGAACTGTTAAAAAAAGAGATTATCAAAACTTTTCTTATCGCTGAATGGTTCATTAGTTTAAGCATTGAAATAGGCGTAAAAAGAAGAAAATTTATTTAGAATTTTTCTTTTGTTAAAATAATCAGAAAAGCTTATAGAAAAGAACTGAGTTTTTGCAACCAACTCTTATTTTTATAATTCCTATATCATTGAAACCTGAACGTATGACTTTTGAAATTTCAAACTTCGATTATTTGATTGCACATAATTCATAGTTTTAACTATCTAAAGTCTACGGCATTTGGGTGCAAAGATCAGTTTGAAATTCTCAAATACCATAAATATGTACATTATATATAAAAAGTTAAAATCTTTGTTTGTTTGTTTGTATGTCCGATTATAACTTATATGAACCCCTTGACCGATTTGCCTCAACTTTTTATCGGAGAACTCGGGAGAACCATTGGAATGTTCTATGCTTATGAATATGAATATTTGCTACATATGTGATATATAATATGTTTTGTATTAAGGCTTGCTCTGTATGTATATGAATATTTGCTACATGTGGGATATATGTTTTGTATTAAGGCTTGCTCTGTATGTATATGAATATTTGCTACATGTGGGATATATAATATGTATTGTATTAAGGCTTGCTCTGTATGTATATGAATATTTGCTACATGTGGGATATATTTAAGGCTTGCTCTGTATGTATATAAATATTTGCTACATGTGAGATATATAATATGTATTGTATTAAGGCTTGCTCTGTATGAATATGAATATTTGCTACATGTGGGATATATAATATGTATTAAACAAGGCTTCCTCTGTATGAATATGAATATTTGCTACATGTGGGATGTATAATATGTATTGTATTAAGGCTTGCTCTGTATGTATATGAATATTTGCTACATGTGAGATATACAATATGTATTAAATAAGGCTTCCTCTGTATGAATATGAATATTTGCTACATGTGGGATATATAATATGTATTGTATTAAGGCTTGCTCTGTATGTATATGAATATTTGCTACATGTGAGATATATAATATGTATTAAATAAGGCTTCCTCTGTATGAATATGAATATTTGCTACATGTGGGATATATAATATGTATTGTATTAAGGCTTGCTCTGTTTGAATATGAATATTTGCTACATGTGAGATATATTATATGTATTGTATTAAGGCTTGCTCTGTATGTATATGAATATTTGCTACACGTTGGAGCACAAAAAGCAGCGCAAACATTCCTAAATGAGGTATTTTTATATTTTAAGTTTTTTGTTTGAATTCATATTATCGATATCAATGGAAAGAATTAATATTACAAAATGATGAGAAATCAAAATAAAACAAAGTGATAAAAGTTAAAGTGCAAAGGAACTGATTACTTGCCACAAACTATAAATTTCTACTCCGCATATCTTTGCAACCCGATGATATATACTTCTGATATTATAAGCTTTGATCATTTTTATACGCATATGTTTGACAAGGTCTACGTCATCAGGTTCTATAGATATAGATATTGTGGCGAGTAATCAGTTCCTTTCTATTAAATGAAAATTGAGTACAAACTTTATTAGATGCTTACACCAGTTCCAAAGTGGTTTTTCTCCGTGATGGGGGGGGGAGAGAAAACCTTTATTCTCAAATTTTTATTCCATGATTTTCTCAATTTTAGATCCGGTGGGAGAAAAACATTACTCTCGGCGAGCCTCCTGGTTTTCTGCACTCATGGTGGTGGTAAGTCATGTGTTTTCAGTTGGTTGATTTTTTTTGTTGTCGTTTTTGCAGAGCTTTTCTTTCAAGGTCAATAACAGGAGCAAATATTTTTTCAGATTTTTTATTAAAATCTTTTTCTTTTCTTTAAGCATGTCAAATTTTGACCCTGGCGAAGGATTACACAAAAAAACGACTCTAAAGACTCAAAAACGTGACTCAAAAAGACTCATAAACTATTTAAAAACGATGCAAAATCGAACATGCAACCATTGTTTTTAGATCGTTTTACAATTTTTTTTTAGGATAATATATTGAAAATTAATAAAAGCAAACTTTATCATAATACAGTTTTTAAATCTTGAAAGTTCAACTGAAATTTTTTTTCTGAAAAGATCCAAATGATTAACAACACACTATGGTGCTGGGTTATAGATTGGTCATTTCTGATTCAGAGTTTCTAAATTCTCATGCTAATTAAAATAGATCCCAAAACTAGCCCGCAGAGAAACCACATTTTTTTGTCAAAATAATTTCAATGAATTCAGATATAATCTGATTAATATGTTTAGTGTATTCTGGGATCTGTACTGTGCTGCTCCAGATACAGTCTGATTGATATGTTTAGTGTATTCTGGGATCTGTACTGTGCTGCTCCAGATACAGTCTGATTGATATGTTTAGTGTATTCTGGGATCT